>NC_050507.2:2006348-2157234 GCF_012460135.2 Molothrus ater | reverse complement strand
GATGGATGGATGGATGATGGATGGATGGATGGATGGATGGATGGATGGATGGATGGATGGATGATGATTGGATGATGGACAGAAGGGGGATGGACAGATGGACGGACGGACAGATGGACACATGGACAGATGTGACCCTGGTGTCCCCCAGCCCCACACTGTGCTGGTCTCTGGTCCCATCCCAGCTCAGGGGGTCCCTGCCCCCCTTCCAGCAGAGCCCCCCCCATTCCATGCTCCGGTGCCCCCCCAGTGCCGCAGGGGGGTTTGGCAGTGCCAGCCCCCATGGGGACCCAGCTGGGGGGCACGGGGGGGGGGGGGTGCAGGCCCGGCTGGGGGTTGGGGCCCCCCCATTTCCGTGCTGGGGCGGTTTCCGGGCCCTGCGCTGTGGGAACGGGGCCATGGGGCCACTTCCTCCTGTCTGCGTCTGCCGGGGGGGGCAGGGGGGCCCTGGGGGGACTGGGGGGGCTGGGGGGCTCTGGGGTGATTGGGGGGCTCTGGGGGGATTGGGGGGGCTCTGGGGGGATTGGGGGGGGCCTGGGGAGATTGAGGAGGCTCTGGGGGGACTGGGGGGGCTCTGGGGTGATTGGGGGACTCTGGGGGGATTGGGGGACTCTGGGGGGATTGGGGGGGCTCTGGGGTGATTGGGAGACTCTGGGGGGATTGGGGGGGCTCTGGGGGTATTGAGGGGGCTCTGGGGGGACTGGGGGGGCTCTGGGGTGATTGGGGGGCTCTGGGGGGACTGGGGGGGCTCTGGGGGTATTGAGGGAGCTCTGGGGGAATTGGGGGGGCCCTGCTGGAAGGGTCGGAGGGGCTGCTGGGGGAGGGGGGAAGCTGCTGTGTGGGAGGGGCTCTGATGCTGCTGGGGGGGGCCTCGGGGGGGGCACTTGTTGCTGGGCTGGGGGGGGGTCCCCGGCTGGGGGGGCTGCGGGGGTTTGGGGTCTCCTCCCCCCGATCGCCCCGCCCCCGCGCGGGGGTGTCCGGTGACGTCACTCGGGGCGGGGCTCCGTTGCCGCCCCCTGCCCGTTCCGAGCCCCCACATCCCTGTGCTCCCCCCCCCACTCTGACATCTCCCGCGCGGTTGCCATGGCAACGGGAAGCCGGGGGATGCCGCGTTGCCAAGCGCCCGCTGTGGTACCCACAGAGCGCCGGGGGGGGCACAGAGCTCCCCCCGAGCCCCCTCCCATCCCCGGGGGGGCCCAGGGCTCTGCCCCGCCCCCGTTTAACCCCCCCAGCCCCACCATGGGGGTGCAGCGGCTTTGGGGACCCCAAAGGGACGGGGACAGGGATGGGGACACGGACAGGGATGGGGACAAAGATAGGGATAGGGATGGGGACACGGATGGGGACAGGGATGGGGACAGGAACAGGGAAGGGACAGGGACGGAGATGGGGGCAGGGATTGGGGACAGTGATGGGGACAGGGATGGGGGTGGGGACAAGGATGGGATAAGGACAGGGATGGGGACATGGACAGGGATGGGGACAAAGATAGGGATAGAGATGGGGACACGAATGGGGACAGGGATGGGGACAGGGAGGGTACAGGAACAGGGATGGGACAGGGATGGGGACATGGACAGGGATGGGGGTGGGGACAAGGATGGGATAAGGACAGGGATGGGGACAGGGACAGGGACAGGGACAGGGATGGGGACAGGGCTGCTCTGGTGCTGGGGTCGGACCCGCCGTGACCCTGTGTCGTCGTCCCCCCGCACAGCGTGGGACATCTGAGCGATGGGGAGGGGTGGCCCTTGCTTGGGGACACCGCGGGGCACCCGAGGGGGCAGCGCTGTCCCCACGGGGTGCTGAGGGCAGATCCCCCAGCCCCACGGTCACAGCCCCGGGGTGGCAGCATGGACACCTCTGGGGGTGCCCCCCCTGCCCGGAGCGGTGCCAGGTCGCGGGTACCCCGCGCGTGGGGGGCACACGGAGCCCAGCAGGGCCCGGACCCCCGCCCGACCTCCGGGGGGCACAGGGCGCCGAGGGGTCCCGCTGAGCCCCCAGCCCCGTGTGCCCCCCAAGCTGTGACACGCAGAGCCGGGGGGGTCACGCTGGCCTGGGGGACCCCAATGGCCGCGACCCCCGGCCCGGCTCCGCGAGGGGGACACGGGAGTGACGAGAGTGACACTGGGGGGGGTCCACGGCTGCTCCCAGCGCCATCCCCGCCGTTGCCGTGGTAACGGGATGCGCAGGGATGCTGCGCCGCTGCTAAAAAATGCCAGAAAAGGGGTGGATGAGCCTTCCTCGAGCCCCGCAAGACCCCCCAAAAAACCTCAAAGCCGCCCCCACGCCCCCCCAGCCCGCGGGACCCCTCCCGTGCCAGCGTTGGTGCCCCGGGAAGGGCAAGGAGGGGATTTAGGAGCGCGGGGAGAGCGGGATGGACGGAGGGGTGGACGGACGGATGGATGGATGGATGGATGGATGGATGGATGGATGGATGGATGGATGGATGGATGGATGGATGGATGGATGGATGGATGGATGGATGGATGGATGGATGGATCGGCGGTGTAGGGGGCTGTCGGGGCGGGGGGGGGTCCCGGCATCCCAGCAGGTGCCGGAGCCGGTGCCGGGGGCTCGGGGGAGGCGCCCGGGAGCGCTCGCGCCTGCCCGGTAGCGGCGGGGCCGCCGCCCGCCCCCGCCCCAGCCCGGCCCTGGGAGCGGCGCATGGCGGAGAGCGGCGGCCCCGGCCCCCCCCGGCCGCTCAGGGCCCCCCCCGCCGGGCCCCGGCCCCCCCCCGGCCGCTCAGGGCCCCCCCCGCCGGGCCCCGGCCCCCGCCCGCTCCGCCGCCGCCGCCGCCGCCAAGGACGAGCCCGTCGGGCGCTGCCGTGAGCGCCGCTCCCGGGGGGGCCCGGGCATGACCCCCCCCGGCCCGTAACCCCCCCTCCCTCCGCTTCCCCCTTCCCCGCAGCCCCCGCGCCCCCTCCCCACCACCGCCCCTTTGCCCCCCCCCATCCCGTGTCCCTCACGCCCCATCTCCCCTCCCATCCCCCCCCCCGCACCTGTAACCCCCCCCTTCCCTGCCCCCCCCGACCCCCGGGTCCCCACACCCCCCTCCCCCCGCCCTGACTCCCGTCCGCTCCCCCCCCCGCCCCCAAAAGCCCCCGAGCCCTCCCCTGCCCGCCCCCAGCCCGGGGGGTTCCCCCGCGATGCCCCCCGGCCGCTGACCCGGGCTGGGGGGCGCGGCGGGGGGGTGGCCCCGATCCCGGGGGGGCGCCGGTGCTCGGCGGGGGGGGCGGCGGCGGTTCCAACCCCTCCGGGGGCGGGCGAGCGGCGAAGGCTTCGGGGAGGCAGGGCCGGGGGTGGGACCGGAGCATCGGCGGCACCGGCGGCCGCGGCGCCGCGCGGGGATCCAGGGGGGCCGGGGGGGGCGGCCCGGGGGGGCCCTGCCCGCACCCATGAGCAGGAGCACCGGCCTCCAGCGCAGGACCACCTACCTCATCTCGCTCACGCTGGTCAAGCTCGAGTCGGTGGGCGCCGCGGGGGAGGCGGAGGAGGCGGGGGGGGGTGGCGATGGAGCCCCTGGCCCCGGGGGGGCCGCGGCCGCCCCCCGCACCCCCGAGCCCGGCCGAGCCCGGCGGCCCGAGCGGCTCTTCCAGCGGCAGGACGCGCTCCGGATAAGTACGGCCGGTCCCGGCCCCCCCGGCCCCGACGCCCCCCGCCCCCGCTCGCCCGCCTCGCCCCCGGCCGTGCCCCCCAAACCCGACTCGGCCATGCTGCCCCCCCCGCCCCCCGCCGTGCCCCCCAAACCCGACCCGGCGCTGTTGCCGCCCCCCGCGCCCCCGGCCGTGCCCCCCAAACCCGACCCGGCGCTGTTGCCGCCCCCCGCGCCCCCCGCCGTGCCCCCCAAACCCGACCCTTCGCTGCTGCCCCCCCCTCTGCCGGCCGTGCCCCCCAAACCCGACCCCCGGGGGGCCAAGGGCACCTTGGAGGGGCCGGGGCACCGCGCTCTGGCCGCCCTGGACATCCCCCAGCCCGCCGGGACCCCCCGGCGCCCCCTGCTCAGCCAGGCCACCTGGGGGGGCCCCGAGGGTCCCCCGGAGGGAGCCAGGGCCCCCCCGCCGCCCCTGGACCCCCCCACGGGCTCCCCGCACCCCTCGGCCGGCGCTCGCCGCCTCCGCCTGGCCGGCCCCAAGCCCCCCAAAGCGGCGGCGGGCGGCGGGGGGAGCCGCGGGACCCCCGAGCCCCGGGCGGGCAAAGCCCCCGGCAAAGGCGCCGGCAGCCGCCTCTCGTGGCCCGAGGGAGAGGGGAAGGGGCGCCCCAAGGCGGGGGGCAAGAGCGAGGGGCCCCCCCGGGCCCGGCTGTCCCCCAGCAAGGGCAAGAGCAAGACCCTGGACTACAGCGACCTCCAGCCGGGGGTCCTGGTGCCCGCCCCCGCCCCCGAGACCGGGCTCAAGCGGGGACGCGAGGGGGGTCGCGCCTCCACCCGCGACCGAAAGATGCTCAAGTTCATCAGCGGCATCTTCACCAAGAGCCCTGCGGCGACCCCCACCCACCCCGCGCCCCCCTGGTCTCCCCCCGGCGCCGAGCCGGCCGGGGGCACCCCGCACAGTGAGTACCGGCCCGGGGCAGCCCCGGCCGTGCTCGGTGTCCCCGCGGCCCTCGGGGAGCCGGGGCAGGGGTGGCGGTGCCCGCTGAGGCCGCGGGGCTGTGCCTCAGTTTCCCTGGCGGGCGGAGGAAGCGCCCGGACCCCCGGGGCCCGTGGGGGGCAGCAGGACCCGTCTGTGGCTGTGGGGTACGGGGGGGTGTGGGGTTCAGGGGGCTCTGACCCCCGGGCTGAGCTGTGGGGTTCAGGGGGGCTGTGGAGAGGGGGCTGTGGGGTTCTGGGGGAGCTGTGACCCCCGGGCTGCGCTGCGGGGCTCGGGGGGCTGTGGGGTACAGGCGGGGCTGTGGGGTTTTAGGGGAGCTGTGGGATACAGGGGGGGCTGTGGGGTTTTAGGGGAGCTGTGGGGTACAGGGGGGGCTGTGGGGTACAGGGGGGGCTGTGAGGTACAAGAGGGGCTGTGAGGTTTTAGGGGGTCTGTGGGGTATAGGGGGCTGTGACTCCCGGGCTGGGCTGTGGGGTTCAGGGGGGCTGTGGGGAGGGGGCTGTGGGGTTTTAGGGGGGCTGTGACCCCCGGGCTGTGCCGTGTTTGTGCCCTGGGCTGATGTGACCTCCCCACTTTGGCGGTGTCCGGTGTTGGCCGTGGGGGGATCCCCATGGTGGGGATCCCGTGCCTCAGTTTCTCCACTGGGGGAACTCCACGGGGGTCAGACGCGACCCCCACCTCCGTCGTTCTGTCCCGCCATCCATCGGTCCGTCTGTCCTCGCCTCCATCCGTGCGTCACACCCGTGCATCCTGTCCCCCATCTGTCCGGCCCCCCCGCGTCCTTCTGTCCCCCCCCCCGGCATCCCCTGTCTGCCTCACGCACCTTGGCACCGCGGGGTGCGTGGGCAGCACCTGCAGGGCCGGGGGTGGCACTCGGTGACAATGCGAGGGGTGACAGGCGGCAGCCTTAACCCTTTCCCGGCTGGCACGGACCCGGCTCCGCGCTGGGGGCACAAACTGAGGCACAGAAGGGAGGGGGGGCACCTCTGACCGTGTCCTGCCTCAGTTCCCCCTTGGTGGTGCCACCGCTGCCCAGAGGGGCTGGGGATGCCAGGTGGGAGATGTGGGGGGCACAGGGCACATCCTTGTGCCACGCCAGGTGCTTGTGCCACGCCGTGTCCTTGTGCCGTGTCCTGTCCTTGTGCTGTGTCCTGTCCTCATGCCACACCATGTCCCAGTGCCACGCCAGGTGCTTGTGCCACGCCGTGTCCTTGTGCCATGTCCTGTCCTTGTGCCATGTCCTGTCCTCATGCCACACCATGTCCCAGTGCCACGCCAGGTGCTTGTGCCACGCCGTGTCCTTGTGCCACGCACGCTGTGCTCTGGTGCCACCGCAGCCTCGTGCTGTGTCCCCGTGCCATGTCCTGTCCTCGTGCCATGCCATGTCCCAGTGCCACACCATGTTCTTGTGCCACACCATGTCCCAGTGCCACACCGTGTCCCCGTGCCTCATCCTTGTGCCACACCATGTCCCAGTGCCACGCTGTGTCCTTGTGCCACACAATGTCCTCGTGCCGTGCCATGTCCTGTCCTCATGCCACCGTGTCCCAGTGCCACGCCATGTCCCTGTGCCACGCTGCCACGCCGTGTCCTGGCATCCATCGTGTCCCTGTGCCACACCTTGTGCTCACACCACGCTGCATCCTCGGGCCTGAGTCTGTCGTGCACTGCTGGCATCGTGTCCCCATGCCCATTGTGTGCTGGAATCCTTGTGCCACCCCACATCCCCCTGCCATGCTGTGTCCTGGTGCCCATCGTGTCCTCAAGCCACATCCTTGTGCCACGCCGTGTCCCAGTGCCACGCTGTGTCCCCATGCCATGTCCTGTCCTCATGCCACACCATATCCCAGTGCCACGCTGCCACGCCGTGTCCTGGTGTCCATCGTGTCCCCGTGCCCATCGTGTGCTGGAATCCAGGGTGTCCTTGTGCCACCCCACATCCCCCTGCCGTGCTGTGTCCTGGTGCCCGTGGTGTCCTCATGCCACATCCTTGTGCCACGCTGTGTCCCGGTGCCTGTCACGGCCTGGTGGCTCCCATTGTGTCCCCATGCCACACCACACCATGATGCCACACCGTGCCCTCAAGGCTGTCACATCCTGGAGTCTGTTGTGTCCCCATGCCACACCACATCCCTGTGCCACCCGGTGTCCCAGTGCCTGTCACGGCCCGGTGGCCCCCACTGTCCCCATGCCACACCACGTCCTGATGCCACACCGTGCCCTCACAGCTGTCACATCCTGGAACCCGTTGTGTCCCCATGCCACACCACGTCCTTGTGCCACCCGGTGCCCGTCGCGGCTCCCATCGTGTCCCCATGCCACGCCGTGCTCTCCATCCCCGTGCCCACCACGTCCCCCTGCCCTCTGCCTCCTCGTGCCTTGGCACACGACGCCTCGTGCTGCCACGTCCCCGTCCGTGCCACGTGGCATCTCCACGTCCTCCCGCCGCCCCCGCGGGCCCGGCGCCGTTGCTGGGTGACAGCTGGTGGCCGCCCCCGCAGGATCTGCTGCTGTGCTGCGGGGTGGGGGCACCCCCGGGATTGGGGCTCCTGGGGGTGCCCAGGGTTCCTGGGGGGGTGCCCGGGGTTCCTGGGGGTGCCCGGGGTTCCTGGGGATGTCCGGGTTTCCTGGGGAGGTGCCAGGCGTTCCTAGGCTGTGTCTCACCCATCTTCCTCTGCAGAGGCCTTGGTGAACAGCCAGGAATGGACCCTGGGCCGTTCTATCCCCGAGATCCGCCTGGTGGGTTCTGTGTCCTTATGTCCCCATGTCCCCATGTCCCCGTGACCCGGGGCCACATGTCCTCGTGTCCCCGTGTCCTCGTGTCCTTGTGTCCCCACGTTCCCGTGTCCCCATGTCCCCTGAGGACCATGATGTCCCCATGCCCCCGTGTCCCCATGTCCCTATGTCCTCCCATGTCCTTGTGTCCTCATGTCTCCTTGTCCCCGTGTCCTCGTGTGCCCATGTCCCCGTGTCCCCATGTCCCCCCTGTGTCCCCTGAGGACTATGTCCCCATGTCCCCATGTCCCTGTGTCCCTGTGTCCCCGTGTCCCCATGTCCCCATGTTCCCATGTCCCCATGTCCCCATGTCCCTGTGTCCCCATGTCCCCCCTGTGTCCCCTGAGGACCATGTCCCCATGTCCCCATGTCCCTGTGTCCCTGTGTCCCCATGTCCCCATGTCCCCGTGTCCCTGTGTCCCCGTGTCCCCATGTCCCTGTGTCCCCGTGTCCCCATGTCCCCATGTCCCTGTGTCCCCTGAGGACCGTGTCCCCAGCCATCCTGACTCCCCTCTGCCCACCCAGGGTGTCCTGGGCAGCAGCAAGAGTGGGAAGTCGGCGCTCGTCCATCGATTCCTCACCGGCTCCTACGTGGGCTTGGAGCCCACTGAGAGTGAGTGGTCACGGGGAGGATGTGGGCAGGGGACGGATGTGACCATGGGATGGACGTGACCATGGGATGGACACGACCATGGGCAGGGGATGGATGTGACCATGGGATGGACGTGACCATGGGATGGACATGACCATGGGCAGGGGATGGATGTGACCATAGCAGGGACATGACCACGGGCAGGGGATGGACGTGACCATGGGCATGGGATGGACACAGCCATGGGCAGGGGATGGACACGACCATGGGATGGACGTGACCATGGGCAGGGGATGGACGTGACTATGGGATGGACGTGACCATGGGCAGGGGATGGACATGACCATGGGCAGGGGATGGACACGACCATGGGCATGGGATGGACACGACCATGGGCAGAGGATGGACACAGCCATGGGCAGGGGATGGATGTGACCATGGGATGGACGTGACCACAGGCATGGAATGGACATGACCATGGATATGGCATGAATGTGACCATGGACATATCACGGGGGTGGATTCAGTGATGGAGTGGCCATGGGGATGGAGATGGAGGAGTGGACATATCCATGGAGCTGGGCATGGGATGGACATGTGGTGGGGCTAGGCATGACCACGGGATGGACACGGTCATGGAATGGACAAGGTCACGATGCTGGGCATGGACAGGTGTGGAGATGGTGAAGGGGATGGACATGGGAACTTTTGGGGTCAAAGTGCTGGTCACACCTGGTGCTGGGCATGGCCATGGGAGGTTCCATCCATGTGGGCAGAGCAAACCTGCAGGGTCCCCCCCTTCCCCTCCCCTCCCCCACTGCAGGTGGCCAGTTCAAGCGTGAGGTGACCGTTGATGGCCAGAGCCACCTCCTGCTCATCCGGGAGGAGGCCGGCGCCCCGGACGCCCAGGTACGAGGGGACCGGGGCCCGGGGGGGCCACGCTGGCCAGAGCCGAGCCCTGACCCCCCCCGTGGCCCCCCAGTTTGCCAGCTGGGCGGACGCCGTCATCTTCGTCTTCAGCCTGGAGAGCGAGAGCAGCTTCGAGGAGGTGACGCAGCTGCACGCGCTGCTCAGCGACCTGCGCGGCACCAGCGACGTGGCCCTGGCGCTGGTGGGCACCCAGGGTGAGCCAGGGGGACACGGGGGGCTCTGTGGGGGTGGGAGCAGCACGGGGCACCCCCGGGTGACCCCCCCTGGCTCCCCAGACAAGATCAGCTCGTCCAGCCCGCGGGCGGTGGAGGATGCGCGCGCCCGGGCGCTCTGCGGGGACGCGCGGCGCTGCCTCTACTATGAGACCTGTGCCACCTACGGCCTCAGCGTGGACAGGGTCTTCACTGAGGGTGGGTGACTGTCCTCTGGGGGGGCTGGTGACATAGTGAGGGGGGGACAGCGACCAGAGTGTGATGGGGACCGTGGCCAGGTGGGATGGGCGCAGTGACCTGGTCAGACAGGGATGGTGGCCAGCATGGGATCACATCCGGGTCCCCACAAGGGAGTGGTGGCCACAGGGCATTGTCTAGGTGGGACAGGGACCGTGTCCAGGTGGGATGGGGACAGTGGACAGGGCAGTGCAGGGGACAGTGTCCAGGTGGGGCAGACCCATGGCTGGGTAGGTCAGGGACCATGTCCACCCCTGTGGGATGGGGGCAGTGTCCAGGTGGGATGGGGACAGTGGCCAAATGGGATGAGGATGAGGACCATGTCCAGCTGGGATGGGGCTCCTGCCCAGGTGGGATGAGGACCATGTCCAGGTGGGATAAGGATGAGGACCATGCCCAGCTGGGATGGGGATGGGGCCCATGTCCAGGTGTGGGTACCCCGGCCGGTGCAAGGGCAGGCTGGGGCCCGGCCCTCCTGACTCAGGCTCCCTGCAGTGGCCCAGAAGGCCGTGGCGCTGAAGAAGCAGCAGCAGCTGATGGCGTCCTGCAAGTCCCTGCCCAGCTCCCCGAGCCACTCGGCCGCCTCCACCCCGGTGGGGGGGGTCCACCCCAGCCAGGTAACCCCAGGTAACCCCCAGCCCCCTCCCCAGCCCCGGGCACAGCCCAAGGCTGACCCTGTGTCCTCCCAGACCAGCAATGGTGGCCACACCAGCGACTACTCCTCCTCGCTGCCCTCCACGCCCAACGTGAGCCACCGGGAGCTGCGCAGTGAGACCCCGGCCCCGCTGGGCACCCCCAGCTCGCTGCACCGCGGGGCCAAGCGCCGCACCAGCCTCTTCGCCGTGAGTGCACCGCGGGCACCGGGGGCACCCTGGCATGGCGGCGGTGACACGGGGGGTGTGACATGCTGGGGGTGTCCCCTTGGCGGTGTTGCCCAGAATGTCATCCTGACAGGGTGGTGGCAGCAAGGGACGTGTGGCAGCCCAGGTGTCCCCTGGAAGGGTGGTGACATTGAGGGGTGCAGGGCATCTCAGTTGTCCCCTTGGCATGGTGGTGGTGGCACTGAGGGACATGTGAGCATCTAGCGTGAGAGTAGGGGGCACGCAGGGCACCCAGGATGGGCTTCTGATATGTACTCCAGCAGGGTGGTGGGGACACCTGGCATCCCTAGTGACATGCTGGTGGTGGTGGTGGCACTGAGGGACACATGGGCACCCAGGATGTCCCCAGTGTGGGGCTTCTGATGTGTCCTCCAGCAGGATGGTGGGGACACATGGCATCCCTAGTGCCCCTCTGGGACATGGTGGTGGCACTGAGGGACACGTGGGCATCCAGTGTGGGAGTGGGGGGCACACAGGGCACACAGGATGGGCTTCTGATGTGTCCTCTAGTAGGGTAGTGGTGACACATGGCATCCATAGCACCCCTGTGACACAGTGGTGGTGGCACTGAGGGACGCGTGGGCACCCAGGGTGTTCCCACCATGGGGCCGCGGTGCTGGGGTCTGTGGCACCCCAACGTCCCCACCACCAGGCTGCAGCAGTGGGGGACATGTGGGCACGCCAGTGTCCCCAGCTGTGCCCCGAGTGCCACCCCGTGTCCCGTCCCCGTGCCCACAGACGCGCCGTGGCAGCGACTCCGAGAAGCGCAGCCTGGACAGCCGAGGCGAGGGCGCTGGCAGCGGCCGTGCCATCCCCATCAAGCAGGTGGGTGGTGGCGGTGGCAGGAGGCTGTGGCTGTGTCCCAGTGTCCCCTGTGTCCCCTATCCCAGTGTCCCCTGTGTCCCCTCACTGCTCCCTGTCCCCAGAGCTTCCTGCTGAAGCGCAGCGGCAACTCCCTGAACAAGGAGTGGAAGAAGAAATACGTGACCCTGTCCAGCAACGGCCTCCTCTTCTACCACCCCAGCATCAACGTGAGCATCCCCGTCCCCCCGTGTCCCCAAAGGGTGGCAGAGCCCGGTGTCACCCTCGCTGTCCCCCCAGGACTACATCCACAGCACGCACGGCAAGGAGATGGACCTGCTGCGCACCACGGTCAAGGTGCCGGGGAAGCGCCCGCCCCGCGCCATCTCTGCCTGCGGCCCCTCGGCCAGCATCAATGGGCTGCTGAGAGACCCCGAGCCCGCCGGTGAGCCCCGGGGCACCGCGGGTGGGGGGACACCCCGGGCACGCCGGTGACACCGTCCCTCGCCCTTGCAGCCGCCGTCCCCTCGGTGGGGCTGAGCCTGCCCCCAGAGCCGGGGCTGAAGGTGGTGGGCAAGGGGTCCCTGCAGCGCTGCGCCTCCGCCTCCGGCGCCAAGCTGGCCTCAGGTGAGTGACACCGGCACGGGCAGGGACACTGCCACCTCCCGGGCCACCCACAGGGACATCCCCATGGTGGCCCCACTGAGCAGCTGGTGGCCCTTGGTGGCCCTGGTGGCCTTGGAGGCCACGGTAAACCTGGTGGTCCTGGTGAGCCCAGGGACCAGGTGGCCCTTGGTGGCCCTGGTGACCACGGTGAGCTGAGGGACCTGGTGGCCCTTGGTGGTCCTGGTGGTTCTGGTGGTTCTGGAGGCCACAGTAGCCCTGGTGGACTTGGTGAGCCCAGGGATCTGGTGGCCCTTGCTGACCCCGGTGACCACAATAACCCTGATGGTCATGGTGAGCCCAGGGACCAGGTGGCCTTTGCTGACCCCAGTGACTCCTGAGCAGCTCAGGGACCAGGTGGCCCTTGGTGGCCTTGGTGATTTTGCTGGCTCCAGAGGCCACAATAACCCTGGTGGTCCTGGTGAGCCCAGGGACCTGGTGGCCCTTTGGTGGTGCCGGTGGCCACAGTGAAACTGCTGGCCCTGGTGGCACATGGACCTGGGAGTCCCAGAAGCCACAACGAACCTGGTGAGCCTGGTGAGCCCAGTGGCCCTGGTGACCCCCATAACTCTGGTGAGCCGAGAGGCTCTTGTGGCCCTGGTGGCCCCAGGTGTTTTGGTAAGACCAATGAACTTGGTGGCCTTGGGGTGGCAGTGAGATCAGTGACCCTGGTGAGCTCTGATGGCCCCAGTATGCCCAGCAGCTCTGGGGGACTTGTAACCCTGGTGACCCCAGTGAGTCCAGTGGCCCTGGTGGCCCAAATGGACTTGGTGACCCTGATAGCCCTGACTTGGGTGGTTCTGATGGACTTGGTGACCCTGATAGCCTTGAGTGGTTCTGATGGATTTGGTGACCCTGATAGCCCTGACCTGGGTGTCCCAAGTGGACTTGGTGACCCTGATAGCCCTGGCCTGAGTGCTTCTGATGGGCTTGGTGACCCTGGTGGCCTCAGTGCTCCTGGTGAGCTCCCTGCTCCTCGGGAGCCAGGTGGCCCCGGTGACGCCGGTGTCCATGGTGTCCCCAGTGTCCCACATGTGGTGTCTTGGCAGAGTCCCCGCTGTCCTTCGAGGCCGTGTCCAGCCCTGGCAGCGCTGGCAGGGACCCTCCACCCTCGCCCCTGGTGGACAGGAAGAAGCACCGGAGGAAGAAGCTGATGACGCCGTCCAAGACCGAGGGCTCGGGTGGGCAGGCAGAAGGTGGGTGCCACAGCCATGTGTCCCCAGCCCCAGTCCCCCATGGCACAGTGGGGACAAGGCCACCGTCCTCCACGGCAACGACGCCCCGGAATTCGGGGGGATCTGGGCTGATGCTGCCCCTCACCCCCCGGCCACGCTCAGCCACGCTGTCCACGCACCCCCCTCGCTCTGCCACTGCCTGCCACCTTCTGCACCGTCCCCAGGGCTTCGTGGGCCCCCCTGACTCTGTCCCCGTTTCCTCTCTCTACTCCTGCTGCCCGGACCCTCCGCAGCCAAGCGCAAAATGTGGAAATTAAAAAGTTTTGGTAGTTTAAGAAATATTTATAAAACAGGTAACGTGGCGTGAGCGGTGCCTCCCGTGCATGTGGCTGTGCCCCCCTTGCCTGCTGCCAGCACACCCCAGCAGGGGTGGGGACCTCTGGGGAGCGGGGTGGGCAGGATTTGGGTGCCAGGGGTGGGTTTGGGGGGCTGGGACAGCAGTGGGTGCCGGACCCCCCCATCCCAGCGCCCCCCCGGGGGTCTCTGGTCCCGCAGAGGAGGAGAACTTTGAGTTCCTGATCGTGTCGAGCACGGGGCAGACGTGGCACTTCGAGGCCGGCAGCTTCGAGGAGCGCGACGCGTGGGTGCAGGCCATCGAGAGCCAGATCCTGGCCAGCCTGCAGTGCTGCGAGAGCAGCAAGAACAAGGTGGGACCTCGGCGGTGGGGCTGGCAGGGCGGCCGTGCCACCCCCCTGCCCCTCTCACCCCCGTGCCCCCCTCCAGGCGCGCATGGACAGCCAGAGCGAGGCCGTGGCCATCCAGGCCATCCGCAACGCCCGAGGGAACTCGCTCTGCGTGGACTGCGGGGCACCCAGTGAGTCTGGGGACAATGGGGGACAGTGGGGGGACATGAGGGAATATGAGGGGACATCAGTTCATGGGACATGACGGGACATCAGGTCATGGGACAGCAGTGCCTGTGGGATCTCGCTCTGCGTGGACTGTAGGGCACCCAGTGAATCTGGGGGACAATTGGGGACAATGGGGGACAACAGGGGGCACGGGGGGCCGTGGGACATGAGGGGACATCCATTCATGGGACATGAGGGGACATCAGGTCATGGGACAGCAGTGCCCGTGGGAACTCACTCTGCATGGACTGAGGGGCACCTAGTGAGTCTGGGGGGACAATGGGGGACAATGGGGGGACATGAGGGGACATGAGGGGAGATCAGTTCATGGGACATGAAGGGACATCCATTCATGGGACATGAGGGGACATCAGGTCATAGGACAGCAGTGCCCATGGGAACTCACTCTGTGTGGACTGCAGGGCACCCAGTGAGTCTGGGGGGACAATGGGGGACAACAGGGGGCACGGGACGTGGGACATGGGGGGACATCAGGTCATGGGACATGAGGGGACATCCATTCATGGGACAGCAGTGCCCGTGGGATCTCGCTCTGTGTGGACTGCGGGGCACCCAGTGAGGCTGGGGGACAATTGGGGACAATGGGGGACAACAGGGGGCACGGGGGGCCGTGGGACATGAGGGGACATCCATTCATGGGACATGAGGGGACATCCATTCATGGGACAGCAGTGCCCATGGGAACTCACTCTGCGTGGACTGCAGGGCACCCAGTGAGTCTGGGGGGACAATGGGGGACAATGGGGGGACATGAGGGGACATGGGGGGACATCAGTTCATAGGACAGCAGTGCCCATGGGAACTCGCTCTGTGTGGACTGCGGGGCACCCAGTGAGTCTGGGGGGACAATGGGGGACAGCAGGGGGCATAGGAGGGCGTGGGACATGGGGGGACATCCATTCATGGGACATGGGGGGACATCAGTTCATGGGACAGAGGTGCCCTGCAGAGCCCTGACCCCAGGTGTGGTGCCACGGGGTGAGATTGTGCCACGGGCCATGGGCCACCTGGCAGCTGGGGCGAGGGAGGACTTGGGCCACGTGATGGCATGTGTGACACGTGTGACACGGTGCCGTGGGTCACATGATGTCCTGGGTTGGGTGTTGGCATGGACCACACGGTGCCATGGGTCACACCATGCCAGGGTCACACAATGCCATGGGACACGTGATGCCATGGGTGACATGATGCCACTCAGTTCCATGGGCCACACCGTGCCAGGGTCACACAACGCCATAAGCCACACAATGCTGTGGGGACATAATGACATGGGTGACACAATGCCACGCGGTGCCATGGGTCACACAATGGATGGCACGGTCCACACAGTGCCATGGGTCACACCATGCCAGGGTCACACAATGCTGTGGGACATGATGCCATGGGTGACATTGATGCCACGTGGTGCCATGGCCCACACGATGGATGGCAGAGGACACACAGTGCCATGGGCCACACTGTGCTAGGGTCACACAATGCCATAAGCCACATAATGCCATGGGGGACATGATGCCATGGGTGACACGATGCCACATGGTGCCATGGCCCACACGATGGATGGCACAGGTCACACCATGCCAGGGTCACGCAATGCCATGGGACATGTGATGCCATGGGTGACACGATGCCACGCGGTGCCGTGGGTCATGCTGTGCCAGGGTCACACCGTGTGTCACACTGCGTCCCACCGCGGGGACCCCAGGGGTGCCACATCTCACCCAGCACCCCCTGCTCACCCCGCAGACCCCACGTGGGCCAGCCTGAACCTGGGTGCCCTGATCTGCATCGAGTGCTCGGGCATCCACCGCAACCTGGGCACGCACGTGTCGCGCGTGCGCTCGCTGGACCTGGACGATTGGCCCCGCGAGCTGACCCTGGTGCTCTCGGCCATCGGCAACGCCACCGCCAACAGCATCTGGGAGCAGAACCCCCGCGGGCGCTGCAAGCCCACGCACGAGTCCTCCCGGTGGGTGCGCCCTGCCCCGTGTGCCCCAGCGTCACCCCCTTGTCACTGTGTGCCCCAGTGTCACCCTTGTCCTTGTGTGCCCCAGTGTCACCTCTTGTCACTGTGTGCCCCAGTGTCACCCTTGTCCTTGTGTGCCCCAGCGTCACCCCCTTGTCACTGTGTGCCCCCAGTGTCACCCCTGCCCTGTGTGCCCCCAGTGTCACCCCCTTGTCACTGTGTGACCCAGTGTCACCCTTGTCCTTGTGTGCCCCAGTGTCACCTCTTGTCACTGTGTGCCCCAGCGTCACCCCCTTGTCACTGTGTGACCCAGTGTCACCCTTGTCACTGTGTGCCCCAGTGTCACCCCCTTGTCACTGTGTGACCCAGTGTCACCCTTGTCCTTGTGTGCCCCAGCGTCACCCCCTTGTCACTGTGTGCCCCAGGGTCACCCTTGTCCTTGTGTGCCCCCAGTGTCACCCTTGTCACTGTGTGCCCCAGTGTCACCCCCTTGTCACTGTGTGACCCAGTGTCACCCTTGTCCTTGTGTGCCCCAGTGTCACCCCCTTGTCACTGTGTGACCCAGTGTCACCCTTGTCACTGTGTGACCCAGTGTCACCCCCTTGTCACTGTGTGCCCTCAGTGTCACCCCCTTGTCACTGTGTGCCCCAGTGTCACCCCTGCCCTGTGTGCCCCCAGTGTCACCCCCTTGTCACTGTGTGACCCAGTGTCACCCCCTTGTCCTTGTGTGACCCAGTGTCACCCCTGCCCCGTGTGCCCCAGCGTCACCCCCTTGTCACTGTGTGACCGAGTGTCACTCTTGTCACTGTGTGCCCCAGCGTCACCCCTGCCCTGTGTGCCCCCAGTGTCACCCTTGTCCTTGTGTGCCCCAGTGTCACCTCTTGTCACTGTGTGCCCCCAGTGTCGCCCTTGTCACTGTGTGACCCAGTGTCACCCCTGCCCCGTGTGCCCCAGTGTCACCCCCTTGTCACTGTGTGCTCCAGTGTCACCTCTTGTGCCGGTGACACCGCGTGGCCCTGTGCTCTGTGCTGCCATGATGCCACCCTGTCATTCCTGATGGTGCCATGTGTCCCTTGTGTCCCCTATGCCACCATGATGGCACCCTGCCATCCCTGATCTCACCACATGTCCCTTATGTCCCCTATGTCACTGTGACGCTGCCCTGCCATCCCTGATGCCACCACAAGTTCCTGTCCCCTATGCCACCACGATGCCACCCTTCCCTCCCTGATGCCCTATGTCCCCACCCCATGTGTCACCGCTGTGCCACCCCACGGACCCTGATGCCCCTTCTCCTCACGTCAATGCGGTGCCACCCCACGTACCCAATGCCCCCGTGTCCCCACCCCACTGTCCCTTGTGACCCCACGACCCAGCAATGCCACACTGACACCCCTGCCCTTCCTGATACCCCTGTGTGGCACCTCCCGTGCCACCCTGCTGCCACCCTCTGTCCCTGGCCCTCAGGTGTCCCCCCTGCTCTCACTCTCCCTGTCCCTGCGGTGCCACTGTGCGCCCCTGCCACCTTTGTGTCCCCACTGCCACACCCCTGAGTCCTCACACCCTCTCTGTGCCCAGGGAGCAGCAGGAACTGCAGCTCTGTGTCCCCGTGGTGCCACTCTGCTGTCCCTAACACCCTGTGTCCCCCTGTGTCCCCATGCCCCCATGCCCAGGGAGGAGCGGGAGTTGTGGATTTGTCCCCAGCTCCCCGTGTCCCCCGTGTAACCATGCCCAGGGAGGAGTGGGAGTTGCAGATGTGTCCTTAACTCCCTGTATCCCCACGTCCCCGTGTCCCCATGGCCCCTCTGTGCCCAGGGAGGAGCAGGAGTCGTGGATGTGTCCCTAACTCCCCATGTCCCCTGTGTGCCCTGTGTCCCCTGTGTCCCCCGTGCCCAGCAAGGAGAGGGAGTTGTGGATCTGTCCCTAACTCCCCGTGGCCCCTGTGTCCCCCATGTCCCACTGTGTCCCCATTCCCCCTCTGTGCCCAGGGAGGAGCAGGAGTTGTGGATCCATCTCTAACTCCCCATGGCCCCCATGTCCCTGTGTCCCCATGCCCAGGGAGGAGCGGGAGTCGTGGATGTGTCCCTAACACCCCATGTCCCCCTGTGTCCCCCGTGTCCCCATGCCCCCGTGCCCAAGGAGGAGCAGGAATTTTGGATTTGTCCCTAACACCCTGTGTCCCCCATGTCCCCTGTGTCCCCCATGTCTTCTGTGTCCCCTGTGTCCCCATGCCCCGGTGCCCAGGGAGGAGCAAGAATCATGGATTCGTCCCCAGCTCCCTGTGTCCCCTGTGTCCCTCTGCCCCAGTGCCCAGCAAGGAGAGGGAGTCGTGGATGTGTCCCTAACTCCCCGTGTCCCCCATGTCCCTCATGTCCCCGTGTCCCCTCTGTGCCCAGGGAGGAGCGGGAGTCGTGGATGTGTCCCTAACTCCCCGTGTCCCCTGTGTCCCCTGTGTCCCCATGCCCAGGGAGGAGCGGGAGTCATGGATGTGTCCCTAACTCCCCGTGTCCCCTGTGTCCCCTGTGTCCCCATGCCCAGGGAGGAGCGGGAGTCATGGATGTGTCCCTAACTCCCTGTGTCCCCTGTGTCCCCATGCCCGCATATCCAGTGAGGAGGGGGAATTGTGGGTTTGTCCCTGACACCCCGTGTCCCCCGTGTCCCCTGTGTCCCCCTGCTCTGTGCCCAGGGAGGAGCGGGAGTCGTGGATCCGTGCCAAGTACGAGCAGCGCCTGTTCCTGGCCCCGCTGCCCGCGGCCGAGGCGCCGTTGGCCGAGCGGCTGCTGGTGGCCGTGGGCCAGCAGGACCTGCCCGCGGTGCTGCTGCTGCTGGCCCACAGCCACAAGGAGCAGCTGAACGTGCCCACGGCCGACGCCGAGCGGCGCACGGCGCTGCACCTGGCCTGCGACACCGCCCAGGTGGTGGTCACCCAGCTGCTGGTGTGGGTACGTGGGCACGGCTCGGTGGGCACGGAGGTGGGCAGGGGGGTAGCGGGGTCTTGGGGGGGGCTGTGGGGGATGTGGGGTCACCATGGGTGGTGGGGGATGGACATGAGGGGGGTGGTATGGTTGTGGGGACTGTGGGGCGGGTGTGGGGGATGTGGGGTGGTCATGGGGGATGTGGGGTGGTCATGGGGACCATGGGGTGGTCATGGGGGTTGTGGGGTGGTCATGGGGGATGTGGTGTGGTCATGGGGACCATGGGGTGGTCCTGATGGATGTGGGGTGGTCATGGGGACCATGGGGTGGTCATGGGGCATGTGGTGTGGTCATCAGGGATGTGGTGGGGTCTTGAGGGATGGGGGGTGGTCATGGTGACCATGAGGTGGTCACGGGGGACATGGTATGGTCGTGAGGGATGGGGGTTGGTCACTGGGGATATGGTGTGGTCATGGGGACACGGTGTGGTCATCAGGGCCATGGTATTGTCTTGAGGGATGTGGTGTGGTCATGGGGACCATGGGGTGGTCATTGGGGATGTGGTGTGGTCCTGGGGACCATGGGGTGGTCACTGGGGGCATGGTATTGTCTTGAGGGATGTGGTGTGGTCATGGGGACCATGGGGTGGTCATTGGGGATGTGGTGTGGTCTTGAGGACTGTGGGATGGTCCTGGGGACCATGGCGTGGTCACTGGGGGCGTGGTATTGTCTTGAGGAATGGGGGGTGGTCTTGGAGGTTGGGGGATGGTCATGGGGACCATGGGGTGGTCATTGGGGACGTGGTGTGGACATTGGGGACTGTGGGGTGGTCATGGGGAGCGTGGGGTGGTCATTGGGGACTGTGGGGTGGTCATCAGGGATGTGGTGTGGTCATGGGGAACATGGGGTGGTCACTGGGGACATGGGGTGGTCATTGGGAACGTGGTGTGGTCTAAGGGACCATGGGGTGGTCATCGGGGATGTGGTGGGGTCTTGAGGGATGGAGGGTGATCATGGGGACTGTGGGGTGGTCCTGAGGGATGTGGGGTGGTCATGGGGACATGGGGTGGTCATCGGGGATGTGGTGGGGTCTTGAGGGATGTGGGGTGGTCATGGGGACCATGGGGTGGTCATGGGGACCATGGGGTGGTCTTGGGAACTGTGGCATGGCCAGGAGGTGAGTGATGTGGCCACGAGGACCATGGGGTAGCTTTGGAGGATGTGGTGTGGTCACGGGGACCATGGGGTGGTGATGGGGACTATAGGGTGGTGATGGGGACGTGGAGTGGTCACTGGGGGACACGGTGCGGTCCTGGGGACAATGGCATGACCATGGGGGATGTGAAGTGTCCATGGCCATCCTGGGATGTGCCACAACACCCGGGGGCACGCGGGGGCCGTGCCCCATCCCTGGGGGACCCCGCACGGCCTCTGGGGCTGTGCCAGGGTGACACGCGGTGGCTCCGCTGGTGACACCCGGCCGTGCCCGCAGTACGGGGCCGATGTGCGGGCCCGGGACGGTCACGGCCGCACCGCGCTGTTCTACGCCCGCCGCGCCGGCAGCCGCGAGTGCTCCGACATCCTGCTGCAGCACGGCTGTCCCGGCGAGGGGCCCGGCAGCCCCCCGACCCCCGGCAGCCCCCCGACCCCCGGCCCCCCGACCCCCGGCGGGCCCCCGACCCCCGGGCCCCGCCGCCGCAGCAGCTGCGCCAGCGTGGGGCCCTGCGAGCCCCGCTCTGCCCTGGTATAGCCCCGAGGGGCCCGGAGCCCCCCCCGGTGCCACCCCCGGCTGGGCGTGCCCGCGGCCCGGGCCCATCCCGGTGCCGCCGCCGGGCTCGCCCCGTGCCCACGGTTTGTACTTTTGATGCTCTATTTATTATCCTTTATTATCCTTTCCATGTCGGGGTCTCCGCTGGTCCTGTCCCCCCCCTCTCCGTGCCAGGGACCCCCACGCCTGGGGTCACAGTGATGCCACTGCCACCTTCCTGTCCCCTGCCCGGGGTATTGTGCCCCAGCGTGGGGTGGGCACAGCTGGGCTGGGGGCACTGAGGGCGGGGTCACTCCTTGCCCGTGCCGTCCCCTGTCCCTGTCACCCTCACCCCGCCGTTGTCCCCTGCTCACATCCCCCTGGCCCCGTTCCCGCGTGCTGTGTCCCCCTGCCCTTGTCACCTCCCCAAGTCACCCTGGCCACCCCCTCTGTCCCCCTGTCCCCGTGTCCCCCCCGGCCCTGGCACAGCCCCGCTCGGTGGCAGGAGCAGAGCAGACCCCGACCCCCCCTCCTTTTCTACAACAACCTTTTGTACGCCCCCTCCCCCTTTCCGTGCCCTGCCACCCCCCCCGTGGCCCGACCCCGCCCCCCCGCCCCCCGTTTCTCGGCGTCCCCTGGGGATCCCCGTTAATTTATTGCTTTGTTCAGAGATAGGATAGAGCCAGCCCCTCCCCCCGCGGGGGGGCACCGCCGGCGGGACCCCCGAGCCCCTCCCGCCGGCCTGGGGGGGCCGCCGCGCCCCCCCGTCCCGGGACCCCCCCATGAATGTAGGGGCGCCCCAGCTGTGACGCCCCCGAGACGCCCCCGCGGGGCCGGCGGGGCCGAGCCGGGGAGCCCGGGGGGGGCCGGGGGGTGGGAGGGGTCGGTGGGGGGGGGGCCCAGGCCCGGGGGGGGCCCGGGGGGTCCGGGGGGGCCCGGGGGGCCGGGCCGTGTACAGAGACTTCATCTCTCGGGTGTGACTGTAAGTACGTGACAATGTCGGACACTGGTGCTGTGACACGGCTCGTCCTTCCCGGGGGGACACGGGGGACATGGAGGACACGGGGGGCACCGGGGAGCACGGGGACATAGAGGGCAAAGGGGACAGGGGACACGGGGGGAACACGGGGGCACAGGGGACACGGGGGACACGGGGGGCACGGGGGGCACAGGGGACACGGGGATGGCAGGAACGCGGGGGGGCACAGGGGACACGAGGGGGCACAGGGGACATGGAGGACACAGGGGGGCACAGGGGACACGGAGGGCACGGGGGGGCACAGGGGACACGGGGGGGCACAGGGGACACCGCGCGGGGCGTTGGTGGCACGGAGAGTGGGTGGCACGGGGGGGGCTGAGCACACGGCGGGTGAGTGACACGGTCACAGCGGGGATGCGTGACAGGACGGTGGGGACACGGGGTGGGTGACACAGGTGGCACTTGGGGGGGGGAATGACCCGAGGTTGGGGCATCACGGGGGGGTGGCACACAGTGACAGGGGGTGGGTGACAGTGAGTGACAAGCGGGGTTGTGACAGGGCGGGGGGGTCCGGCCTCTGTGCACGGCTGGGGGGGCACTGGGGGACACGGGGAGGGGACACCGAGGGTAACTGGGGGGCAATGGGGGGGCACTGGGGGGCACTGGGGGGCACTGAGGGCACTGGGACACACGGGGTGGGGACACCGGGGGACACTGGGGAGGGGTCGCTGCCCCGGTCCGTGCCACGCCGGTCACCGGCGCCCCCGCCCTGACCGGAACGGAGCGGAGGGGGCGGGGCCTGGGGCGGGACAACGTCACAGTGGGCGTGATCATCTGATCTAGGGGCGGGGCTTACATAGTAATGAGATGGGCGGGGTCTGAGAGTAAGCGGTGAGGTATGTAAGACCGCCTATATGTAAATGAGGGGCGTGGCAAACAAGATATTGTGGTTCAAAGGGGCGGGGCTTGATAGGTAGGCAAGGGTGTTGTGCAAATGAGATGGGCGTGGCTAAACAGGCGAGGGCAGTGGGCTGTGCCCGCCATGTGGGTGGGGCTTAGAGGGGTGTGGTCATAGGTGGGCGTGGCCTGTGGGACTGGGTGGAGCCAACCCCGCCCGGCTGCAGCCGCTGGGCAGCGGAGATGGGGAGGGGACACGGGGGGGGCCGGGGGGGCTGTGCGGGGACAAAGGGACACGGGGACACCAAAATGGGACACGGGGACACCAAAATGGGACACGGGGACACTAAAATGGGACACGGGGACACCAAAACTGGACACGGGGACACCTAAATTGGACACGGGGACACTAAAATGGGACACGGGGACACCAAAACTGGACACGGGGACACCTAAATTGGACACGGGGACACCAAATTCGGACACGGGGACACCAAAATCGGATACGGGGACACAAAAATCGGATACGGGGACACCAAAATCGGACACGGGGACACGAAATTCGGATATGGGGACACCAAAACTGGACACGGGGACACCAAAATCGGTCACGGGGGTACCAAAATCGGACACGGGGACCCCAAAATGGGACACGGGGACACGAAAATCGGCCATCCCGCCCTGTGCCGCCCCCCAGCCTTGAGCAACCCCGACCCCCACTGTCCCCTCCTCGTCCCCAGCCCCTGCTCCCGTCACCCCCCGGACGGTCCCCGAGGTGTCCCCGAGGTGTCCCCTGCCATCCCCCCAGCCCCGCTGTCCCCCACAGCTGCAGGGTCTGTCCTTGTCCCTGGCTCCGGCCGTGTCCCCTGTCCCCCTGTCTGTCCCCCTGTCCCTCTGTCCCCACAGACCCCCCCCCAGCCTGGCAGTGGGACCCTCCCCCCCCCCGCTCTGTGTCCTGCTGAGACCCCCAGGCCCCCCCCCGGCCCTCCCCAATCCCTCAGCCCCGCTTTGCCCCCAGCCCTCCGGATCAAGGCCACCGCATCCCCGCAAAGCTCATTAACAGCCACTAATTAGGGCCACGAGGGTGTGCCTGGGGGGCGCGGGAGATGGGGGGGGGAAATCTCAGGGTATTTGGGGTCCCCAGGGCAGGAATGAAGGGCGGCTCCCCCAAACACGGAGCCTCCTTCACCCCCAGCTCGGGGGGCACCGTCCCCTCTCCCGAACCCCCCCAAATTCACCCTCTGGCCGCCCCCAGGAGCTGGGGGGGGTCCAGGGACCCAGGGGGGGTTCAGGGACCCGGGGAGTCCGTGGGGGACAACACGGGGGGATCACGGGGACAACACGGACTTGGGGGGGGTCACTGTCACCATGGAGGGACACCCTGAGGGGTGGCACGGCCACCTCAGCCGCAGAGGTGGGACCGCGACGGGAGGGGACAGGAGGGGACAGGGGGGGACGGTGCCCACAGAGGGGCCTGGCACTGTCCCCCCCCCCACTTTGGGGTCCTGTGGGGGTCCCATCACCGAAACCCCCCCCCATGGGACCCTTGCCCCCCCCCCCCCCCCCCCAGCTCCGTGTCCTGCTCAGGCACCTCCGGACCCTCCCCGGTGCCCCCAAATCCCCCAGGCCCCGTCCCGCGGTGTCCCCGCTCCCGGCACCCCCGGCTCGGGGCCACCCAATCCCCTCAAAGCTCATTAACAGCCGCTAATTAGGGCCTCGTTAGGGTCACGCGGGTCCGCCGGGGAGGGGGACTGGGGTGGGCGCAGGACACGGGGTGGGGCTCGGGGCATTTGGGGTCCCGGGGCAGGAATGGGGCCATGGGGAGGGGGGGAACCCCCAAATTTGGGGCCACGGGGAGGGGGGGAACCCCCAAATTTGGGGCCACCTTCACCCCGGGGGGGTCCGGGAAGGGGACGGGCAGGGCTCGGGGGCTTTGGGGGCTTGGGGGGCTTGGGAGGCCGGGTGGCTCCGGGTGGCGTTGGGAGTCGCGGGGGTCCCGGTGGTGTCGGGGGTCGCGGGGGGGCTCAGGAGGGGTCGGTAGCGGGGTCTGTAGCCGTAGGGGCGCAGCTGCTGGCTCAGGTACTCCAGCTCATACATCTCCTCCCCGGACACGTAGTGGAAGGACACGGCCAGGTCCGAGCAGCACTGCGGGCCCTGGGGGGGACACAGGGGGGGTCTGGGGGTGGCACCGGGCACCCAGAGCCCACCTTGGTGGCACGGGGTAGGGTGGGGAAGGGGCGCTGGGGGCTGTTCTGGTCAGCAGAACTGAGCGGGGGGGGCGGCGCCAGCACAGGGGCCACAGGAGCACGGAGGGGACACAGGAGCATGGAGGGGACACTGATGACAGAGGGGACACCGCCGATGGAGGTTGGGCCCCACGGGGGTGGGGGGACACGCTGGGGGCCATGGCCATGGCAGGAGGATCATGGATGGGTGTGGAGAGCCAGGGATCTGTGTGCGGAAGATCTCGGGCTGTACGGGTAGATAAGAAGGCCCCCCTCACCCTGCAGTCTGACCTTTGCTCCGTACCTGGCCACACCCGGCCGGACGTGAGCAGAGGGAAGTGACACAGACTGCCCAAGCCATAAATACCCCTGAGACCCCTCAATAAACGCCATTTGCTGTCCACCACATTGGTGTATGTAGCATTGGACCGAGTGACCCTGGGCCTTGGGTCACCGTGCCGGACCTCCCGAACCAGGTCGCCACGCCGTAACGGCAACATCTGGTGCCAAAACCCGGGACAATCGCAGCGCCCGGAGTTCGGGATTTCGCCTGGACAGGGGACCGGCGGCTGCACAGCAGGCCTAGTGCAGCGGGGGGGACGCCCCCGGACCAGCGTGGACCATGGAAGCCATAGCGAAGGTCGTAACTCAGATGCATGCTCAATGGGGGATTGATTGCAAGCTAAAAGATTTATGTCTTGCTATACCGAGACTTAGTAAGCTGGGGGCGATAGACAGCCCGGTGGATATTCTCTATTCGGAGATATGGGATACTTGTACAAAGATTTTAGCTGAGGAAACTATGTCCTCAGGCTCAGGGAAAGCTCTAAAGTCATGGGGCCGAGTCGTGCAGGCTCTGCAGAAAGCTAGAGAAGAGCAGGAGACCTGGAAAGCCGCGCAGGTTTGCTTATTAGCCACGCCGCAGTTGGGGGTGGGCGCGGCAACGCAAACCACGGAGGGCTTCGATCAGATCGGCACCGCGGAACCGCGAGCGCCGGATTCCCCCGAGCAGACCGCCTTACCATCAGAGGGGGGGGAACACGCGTGGGTGTTTTGGCGGGGGTTAACGGAGGAAGCGCTGGAGGCGGCGAAATTGCCGGACCCCGAAGGGGTGGATAAAAGCGCACCCCCTCCGTATGCGTTTGAAAATGGCGCCGAACCGCGTGTTCAGGGCGGAAAGGGAAACACGGGGGGCGGAAATGCAGTCAGCCTGCTTAACAACGCATGCGCGGGCGAGCGGGGGGACGGGGCGGCCCCCGTGGAGGAGCGTAAGGCCAATCAGAGCGCTCAGTTCACTTTAGGTCCTTATAGGACAAGGACCTCCCCCAGCAGGAGGCGGGGGGACCCCAGGGGGAGGGAACGGCCCGACCCCCGCAAGAAAGGGCGGGGTCGGAGCCCGAGAAAAAGGCAGAGCAGCCCAGAAACATCCGGGCAGTCGACTTCCGACTCGGACTCGAGCTCCGAGCTCGAGAGGGGATCGGGGAGTTCCGACTCAGATTCCGGCTTTAACAAAAGGAGACCAGCGGCATACAAGGTCACTAGCCACAGCGCTCCTGCAGGGGTGAAGGGGATATCGGAGAAAGATCGAACTCCGCTTACAGACTGGCGGAAAATAAAAATAGCATGTGCTGAATGGATTCCGTCGGCGAAACTGGTGGTTCGGGTGGGGGGAGCCGGCGGGAATCAAAAAACCTATTCCCCGGTAAACCCGAAAGACGTGCAGGCAATTATTAAAGCAATTGCAGATAGGGGAATTAATTCTGCCATGGTTTCCACACTCATTGACAGCGTTTTTGGAGGGGATGACATGTTACCTTTTGATATTAAGCAGACTTGCAGAATGATTTTTGATGGGGCAGGGATGATCGTTTTTAAACAGGAATGGGAGGATAACTGTATTAAGCAGCTGGCCCTGGTAACAGGGGCAGACCATCCACTGCACGGCTCCAGCATACAGAGGCTAATGGGCACAGACCCTACAATGATCACCCCTCAGGCACAGGCTGAGGGCTTGCGGGCACATGAGGTTATGACAACAACCCGTGCTGCCCGAGAAGCCATCCGTGTTGCTTCCAAAGTAATAGCCAAACCGTCGCCTTGGACCACAATAAAGCAGAGTGAGAGTGAAAGCTTCACTCAGTTTGTGGATCGTTTACAGGCTGCCTTGGACTCCTCAACATTACCCTCAGAGGCAAAGGGTCCTGTGCTGGCAGAGTGCCTACGCCAGCAATGCAACTCAGCCACCAAGGACATTTTAAGATCACTGCCGCAAGGGTCTAATCTAGCTGCCATGATCAGACACGTTGCAAAGGAAGAACGCCTAGCTCTCATTCAAGCAGCAGTTCACATTGCAATAACGAGTGTCATGGCATGCTTTAAGTGTGGCCAAGCTGGGCACGTGGCAACAAACTGCCCCCAGTCAGGGCGCCCACCAGCAGCTGCTCCACCACGCCAGGGGAGACCTAGGGGACCATGCTGGGCATGTGGAAAGAAAGGGCATTTAGCTAAGGAATGCAGATCCAGGCATCAGGGAAACGGGAGAGGGAGGGGGCAGCCGGGCCGTATCCAGCCTCCTCCCACCTGGAACATGCAGCGGCCCAGCTACAGCAACCCCCAACGGGGCACAGGGCTCTCATGCCCACCACTTCCACCCTCTCAGGGAATGACCAACTTTGTCGCCCAGCCAATGGCTCAATCGAACCCATCTGCACCTCAGGAATACCAAGAACAGCTCCCTGGGGCCGAGGCCCCTGGGTGGCTTTGGCCATGAAAGCATGGGAACGGGACCCATGGGTGGCCTTCGCCGCGAAGGTGGGGAAACACCCACGGATCGTGTGGGCAGTGTGTCGTCTCCACAACAGCTCCGACGACTCGGCCATCTGCCTTCCCTTTTGGGTGGACACAGGGTCAGATGTCACCGTCATCCCAGACATACATTGGCCTCGACCATGGAAGCTAGAAGTAGCCCCCATGGTGGGCGGAGTTGGAGGGCTGTCCCGAGCCCACAAGAGCACCCAACCAGTGGCAATAACCCTCTGCACCGAGAGAGGACCGGGAAGAACTATCACCCTCACTGCATATGTGATGTCGGACTGCCCACCCTTGCTAGGGAGGGATGCCCTAGCCCTGCTGGATGTTAGGGTGAGAAATTTATTCTAAGGGCCACTGTCGCGTACCCGCCATTGCCCATCAAGCTGACTTGGAAATCAGCCGACCCAGTGCGGGTCGAACAGTGGCCCTTGTCAACGCCTCGAATGAATCTTGTTTCTAGGGTTAGTAGGCGGAGGACAAGCAGACACAAAACATTACCCTCACCAGCCATTCAGGTGGGTTCTACGCCATCTCTCAGGTGAGGGGGTCATCAAAGAAATTGTTACAGCCGACATCCCATCTTTCGAGTTCAGGTTAAAAGACATTTTTCCCGTGCATACAGGGCACCCCAGATTTCAGGAGACAACAGTATTTGGGATGTACTGGTGCCCTGCTTCCAACCCAGGAAAAAGTTATTGTAATTTCCCAGGGCATGGATATTGTGGATATTGGGGGTGTGAAACTATTGTGATAAGCAATAGATGGACGCCTCAACAGCCGGATAAGTTCCTGCAAATTAAGTACACTCCACACGGCTGTATCGAACCAAACTATGACATGGATGGGTATGCGCTTATGCCCGGAGGCTTGATACAGCACACTTGCACAGGTTATATAATGACAATCCTGCAGCCGACCCATGATGCCTGGGCCACAGGTAAAGTGTGGACAGCATATGCTCATCTCCCTAACCGCAGCATCTGGGCGAACATACAAATTATCAGACTCCCAGCTTCAGTATCCCAATCAGTCAGACCCAATCCGGTTCTAGTAGTAAGTAGACCCAGGGAAGAGATCACAGCTAACGGTAGTTCTAGCCACGAAACACAGAGGTCGAAACTAGCCCCCCATCCGATCTCTTAACCAAACCAACCCTCTCCAGTCCATTCTTAAGCGTGTTAAATGCTACCTTCTTATCGTTAAACCAATCCAACCCGAACTTCACAGAATCATGCTGGTTATGCTATGATGCACAACCCCCTTTTTACGAAGGTGTTGCCTTCGATCTCCCATTCATCTTCTCAAAAGTCAAACAATCCACGCCAATGCAGATGGGACACCCCCCGGAGAGGTATCACCCTAAGTCAGGTTACGGGCCAGGGCAAATGCTTTGGCAATGCAACCTTGGCAAAGCAGATGGGCAACGTCTGCAAGGAATTCGTCAAACTTAAGGGAGGGAAGTTCCAGTGGGTGATCCCAGCTGCATCGGGAATGTGGGTCTGTCACGGATCCGGGGTAAGCCCAGGTGTACTCCTTGACAAATTCGACCATTCTACTGACTTTTGTGTCCAAGTTCTAATTGTCCCCAGAGTCCTGTATCGCCAAGAAGAAGAGGTGTACCGCTTGTTCGAGGAACCCAACCGGCTCTACAAACGGGAGGTGATAACAGGCGTCACCATCGCAATGCTCCTCGGTCTAGGAGCTACCGGCGCTGCCACAGGCATCTCGGCCCTTGCAACACAACATCAGGGACTGGCACAACTGCAGATGACAGTTGATGAGGACTTCCAAAGGATCGAGAAATCCATCTCTTCCCTGGAAAAATCCCTTTCCTCACTCTCAGAGGTTGTCCTCCAAAACAGGAGAGGACTGGACCTCTTGCTCATGCAGCAAGGGGGCCTGTGTGCTGCCTTGAAAGAGGAATGCTGCTTTTATGCAGACCACACCGGAGTCGTCAGAGACTCCATGGCCGAACTGAGAAATCGGCTAAACCTAAGGAAAGCAGATAGAGAAGCTCAACAGGGCTGGTTCGAGTCGTGGTTCAACCGGTCTCCATGGCTCACCACCCTGATTTCTACCCTAATAGGCCCAGTCACTATAATCTTACTAACCCTAATCTTCGGGCCTTGCATATTAAACAAACTGGTGCAATTTGTTAAAAGGCATTTGGAAATGGCTAACATTTTGTTTCTCGAGCGCCGACAATTACTTTAAGGTGTGCCACTTATTAACACACTTACGATTTTACACTAATTCTACTAACCCATGAAATTTTGTAACCTTTACATTTTATAACTTTATAAGATTTTTACTAATCCATGAAGGGGGGGGGGAAATGTGGAGAGCTAGGGATCTGCGTGCGGAAGATCTCGGGCTGTACGGGTAGGTAAGAAGGCCCCCCTCACCCTGCAGTCTGACCTTTGCTCTGTACCCGGCCACACCCGGCCGGACGTGAGCAGAGGGAAGTGACACAGACTGCCCAGTCCATAAATACCCCTGAGACCCCTCAATAAACGCCATTTGCTGTCCACCACATTGGTGTATGTAGCATTGGACCGAGTGACCCTGGGCCTTGGGTCACCGTGCCGGACCTCCCGAACCAGGTCGCCACGCCGTAATGGCAACAACCCACCTTGGTGGCACGGGGCAGGGTGGGGAAGGGGCGCTGGGGGCTGTTCTGGTCAGCAGAACTGAGCGGGGGGGGCAGCGCCAGCACAGGGGCCACAGGAGCACGGAGGGGACACAGGAGCATGGAGGGGACACTGATGACAGAGGGGACACTGCCGATGGAGGTTGGGCCCCACGGGGGTGGGGGGACACGCTGGGGGCCATGGCCATGGCAGGAGGATCATGGATGGGCAGGGAACACCGAGGCCACCAGGGTCACACTGGGGGGACAAGCTGGCCATGTGTGAGGGGAGACACGGTGGCCACATGTGGGGGACACGCTGGTCACACACAGCCACACAGTGCAGGGACATCCTGGCATGGCCGGGGACCTGGCAGCGATTTGGGGGGCGATGCCACGGCCCCCCCATGGCCCCCCTGGCAAGAAATGCCAGCCGGGCACAGAGGTGGCTCTGCCTGCACCTTGAGGGTGTCACGGCCATGGGAGGTGGCCAGGGACACGCTGGGGGCCATGGCCATGGCAGGAGGATCATGGATGGGCAGGGAACACCAAGGCCACCGGGGTCACAGGTGGGGGACCTGTGGCCATGTGTGAGGGGGGACACGTTGGTCACACGTGGGGGACACGCTGGTCACATGTGGGGGACACGCTGGTCACACACAGCCACACAGTGCAGGGACATCCTGGCATGGCTGGGGACCCGGCAGGGAATTGGGGGGTGATGCCACGGCCCCCCCATGTTGGCAGCCGGGCACGGGGGTGGCTCTGGCTGCACCTCGAGGGTGTCACGGCCACGGGAGGTGGCCAGGGACATGCGGGGGGTGGTGGCCACGCACGGTGGGGACAGCAGAGCCACACAAGGGGTCTGTGGCTGTGTGCCAGCCAGGCACGGTGGGCGAAGATGCCACCCGAGGAGAGCTGTGCCACTCTCAGGGAGACAGCGGCTGCTGAGGGCACACACGGGGGGTTCTGGCCGTGCTTGGGGGGCACAGCCACCCCCCCCAGCTGCCCAGGGTGTGTGACAGTGACCCCGGCCGGGCTGTGACCCACCTCCACCACGGGGTACCAGCAGTAGCGGCGGTACCAGAAGCCGCGGGCGAAGCGGTGCGTGAGGTGGATCTCGGGCGGGAAGGGGTGGAAGGTCTCCCGTCCCCGCGTGTCCCGCGAGTCCCCCACGGCCACCCCGAGCCGCTCCAGGCACTGGCCCAGCGCCACGTCCTCCTCGGGGCCGCTGTGGCCGCAGGTGCCGCGGGCCAGGGCGGGGGCCAGGCGGGTCAGGGCCCCCCGGCTGAGCACGTACCCGGCCCCGCGGCTCCTGTAGCCCTGGCGGGCGAAGGGGCGGAAGCGTTTGCCGAGGTAGAGCGGCCGCCGGGGCGGGTGCGCGGCCAGCAGCCAGCGCAGGTTGTCCAGCAGCACGAAGGTGTCGTCGTCGGCCTTGAGGAACCACTCGGCGCTGGCGCGGAGGTGCCGGTGCACGAAGAGCAGCGCCCGCACGGTTTTACGGTAGAGCTGCCCCCGGCCCTCGGGCACCCCCAGCCCCAGCGCGGGGAAGTGCGGGGCGGGCTCGGAGCTGACGAACAGCGCCACGTTGCAGTGTCGCGCCCAGGTGTCCCGCACGTGCCGGGCTTTGCTCTCCAGGTTTTGGGGCGCTGTCATCACCCAGCACAGCACCCGCACCCGCCGGAACAGCCCCCGCGCCACCGCCGCGTCCTCGCCTGCGGGACCGCGCAGCGGAGACCGCGATGTCCCCGCGCCGGCGCTGTCGGGGCGTGGGCACCGTCCCCAACCCGCGGAGCAGAGGGGGTGAGGTCCCCCCGCGTCCTCCTGCCAGCCCCATCCCACCAGAGATCCCCACCTGCAGCGCCCCCCCTCACCTCAGTGCCCCTCATCCCCTCAATGGTCCCTTCCCTCTGTGCCCCCCTCACCTCACTGCCCCCCCGTACCCCACTTTTCCCTCCTCAGACCCCCCCGCCTGTGTCCTGCCTCCCCCCTCTGCACCCCAGTGTGTCCCCCCGTGCCTCAGTTTCCCCCATCTCTAAGCCCCCCCACACTCCCCAGCCCTGCCGTGCCTCAGTTTCCCCCACCTCAGCCGTGTCCCTGCTTTCCCCCAACACCATCCATTCCCCTCCGGCCGAGCCTCAGCTGTGCCCCCATCCCTCTGCTGCCACTCTCAGGGCATTGTCACCGTCCCCAACCCGCGGAGCAGAGGGGCTGAGGCCCCCCCATGTCCCCCTGCCAGCCCCATCCGCCCCCCGTGTCCCCTCCCGGTGCCACCCGCCCCTGGCAGCAGCGCCCACCTGCAGCGTCCGAGGGGGCCACGCCGTAGAGCGCGGGGGACGGGGGGGTCCCGGGGGGGCCATCGGGCACCCGGGGGTCCCGGCTGGGGGCGGGCACCGGCTGGGGCAGCAGGAGGCCGCGGAGGAGGAGGAAGGTGGTGATGAAGCCCACCAGGACACCCCCGTGGAAGGACAGGCGGGGGCTCTGCAGGCCCAGGAGCAGCATGGGGACACCTGGGGGGGGTCATGGGGACCCCCTGTCAGCGTGGGGACACCTGGGGGGGTCAGTGGGGACCCCCTGTCAGCGTAGGGACACCTGGCTTGTGGGTCTGGGGGTCAGTGGGGACGCCCCTGTCACCCCCCAGCGCTGCAACTTCATCTGCCCGGTGGGGCAGCCCCGGGTGGAGCCCGTGGGAGGGGGGGACAGGGCACAGGAGCCACGGAAGGGACAGGGGGGTGACACCCACGGGCAGGGTGACACCCACGGGACGGTAACGGCACCACCCCGCGCCCCGCACCCCAAATCCAGGGGGGCACGGGGGGGTGACACTGAATCTCTGTTTTCAGTTGAGGGGGGACAGTGGGGGCGAGGCGGGGGGGAACGGGGGCAGCTGTGGAACGGGGGGCGCCGGCTGTGGCCTCACCTGGTGCCGCGGGTCGGGGGGTCCCGGCCCAGCCCGGGGGTCCCATGGTCTCTGTCGGTTCCTGGGTCCGGGTTGGTTTGGGGGCCCTGCTGGGTCCCGGGGCTACCGGCGGGTCCGGGGGTTCGGGGGCTCCTGGGGGTTCCGGCGGTGCTGGGGACGCCGCTGTCCCCGAGGGCTGGGGCGGCCCCGGTGGTCCCGGTCCGTCCGGGTAGCGCCGAGCGCTCTGGCGGTCCCGGTGGCACCGCTGTCCCCGAGGGCTGGGGCGGTCCCGGTCTCTTCGGGACCCCGGTGGCACCGCTGTCCCCAAGGGCTGGGGCGGTCCCGGTCGCTCCGCGTTCCCCGCGCTCCCATTGGCCGAGGCCGGGGAGCCCCTGGCCCCGCCCTAATTCTGATTGGCTGCCGCGCCCACGGCCCCGCCCCTCCCGCAATTTTGGGCGGGGGGCGGAGGAGCGGAGACCCCGGGACGGGGTGGGGGGGGGGGACACAGACACAGCCCCGGGGCGACCTCGGTTTATTGATAAAAGGGGGGGGGGGCGAACGCGACATCTCATTATGAGAGAGAGACCCCCCCGGGCCGGGGGCGGCACCGACGGCTCCAGGACCCCCCCCCCCGCCCAAATACACCCCCCCCCCCCAAAAATCACGGCCATTCCTCCCCCCCCCAGTTCATCTTTGTCACAAATGCACCCGGTGACAGGGCGGGGTCCCCTGGGGGGGCACAGTGACCTCCCCAAACAGGGCAGGACCCCTGGGGGGCACAGTGATGTCCCCCAGCAGGGCAGGGTCCCCTGGGGGGGGGGCACAGTGATGTCCCCAAACAGGGCAAGTTCTGAGGGGGGGGGCAAAGTGACCTCTTCCCTCCTGGGGGGGGACCCCGGGGTCCTCGGGGTGCCCCGTGCCCGGTGCCAGGGCAGGGCAGGGATGAAGCCACAATTCTGGGGGGGCCGTTCAGGATTTAAGGGCTCAGATTTGGGGTGTCAGAAGTCTTGGTCCTCGGAGTCGGCGGGCGGGGGGGGCTCCTGGCGGCCCCCCCAGACGAAGCTGTAATTGTCCTGCAGGGCCTGCAGCCGCCGCCGCTCCTTCTGCGCCTCCTCCGTGCCCTGCACCTGCCCAGGGGAAATCGGTGCCCACCTGAGAGCTGTGCCCACCTGAGAGCTGTGCCCACCCTGACATCTGTGCCCACCTGACCTCTGTGCCCCCCCTTTTACCTCAGTGTCCCCCCTTCACCTCTGTGCCCTCTCACCTCGGTGCCCCCCCTGACCTCACTGCCCCCCCGTCCCCACTTTTCCCTCCTCATCCTCCTCGCCTGTGTCCTGCCCCCACCCTCTCCTCCCCAGTGTGTCCCCCCGTGCCTCAGTTTCCCTCCCATGCCTCAGTTTCCCCCCATCTCTCAGCCCCCCACACTCCCCAGCCCTGCCGTGCCTCAGTTTCCCCCAACACCACAAATTCTCCTCCGGCCGAGCCTCAGCTGTGCCCCCCTCCCTCGGAGCCCCTCCCTATCCCCTCGGAGCCCCTCCCCCTCCCCTGGGAGCCCCTCCCCATCCCCTCGCATCCCCCCCCGCCGCCCCCTCACCAGGATGCTGAGGAAAATCTCCTTCAGGCTCCGCGAATCCTCCTCCGACAGCCACTGCGCTCCCTCCTCCTCCTCGCCCCCCGACGACGCCGTCACGATCTTGATCTCGATTTTCCCTGCGGAGGGGGCCCGGGGGGGGTTGATTTGGGGCGGGGGGCGCTCTCCCCATCCCCTCAGGACCCCCCCTCATACCTTCAGCGCGCAGCCCCTCCTTGGCCAGCAGCTCCCGCACCTCGTTCTCCACCTGCGGGGGGCTCTGCTTCTCCCGGGGGGGCTCCTGCTTGCCCCGGGGGGGCTCCCGCTCCTGAGGGGCGGCGCGGCTCCCGACCCTGCCCATCCGCACCCGCACCCGCCCGTCCTTGGGCACCCGGGGGCTGCTGCCCTTCCTCGCGGCTCCTTCCTCCTCCTCTTCCTCTTCCTCCTCCTCCTCCTCCTCTCTGCGGCCCCCGGAGGGGTCGCGCCGGGGCTCGGGGGGGTCGCGGCGGGGCTCGGCCCTGTCCAGCCGCTCCATCAGGCGGCTCAGGGTGCTCGCCAGGGTCCGCGTGGCGCGGCTCCGGTCGAACTCGCCCTTGAGCCCCTCGGTCTCCAGCTCCTCCTCCACCTGCACCGGGAGGGGTCGGGCCGGGCTCGGGGCAGGTTCGGGCCGGGTTCGGGCAGGTTCGGGGCGGGTTCGGGGCAGGTTCGGGCCGGGCTCGGGGCGGGTTCGGGCAGGTTCGGGCCGGGTTCGGGAAGGTTCGGGGCGGGCTCGGGCAGGTTCGGGCCGAGTTCGGGGCGGGTTCGGGCCGGGCTCGGGGCGGGTTCGGGCCGGGCTCGGGGCGTGCTCGGGCCGAGTTCGGGGCGGGTTCGGGGTAGGTTCGGGCCGAGTTCGGGGCGGGTTCGGGCCGAGTTCGGGGCGGGTTCGGGCCGGGCTCGGGGCGGGCTCGGGGCAAGTTCGGGCCGAGTTTGGGGCGGGTTCGGGCCGGGCTCGGGGCGGGTTCGGGCCGGGCTCGGGGCGGGTTCGGGCCGGGCTCGGGGCAGGTTCAGGCCGGGTTTGGGGCAGGTTCGGGGCGGGTTTGCCAGCCTGGCCAGCACGGACCCGAGCAGCGGGGCCAGAAAGGAGTCCCCAGGCTGTCCCCACCTCTGCGGGGCAGCCCTGGTCACATCCCATAGGGGCCCCAGCCCAGCCAGGGGAGCCCCAACCCTCCCAAGGGGTCCCCAGCACAGCCCGGGGGTCCCGGTGCCCCTGTGGGGGTCCCAATGTCCCCAGGGGGGTCCCAGTATGGTCAGGGGGATCCCAGTGTCCCTGTGAGGGTCTCAGTGCTTCTGTGGGGGTCCCAGCACAGCCAGGGGGTACCAACCCCCCCAGGGGCTCCCCAGCCCAGCCAGGGGGTCCCCAGCACAGCCAGGGGGGTTCCAGCATGGTCCCTGTGGGGGTCCCAGCCCAGCCAGGGGGTCCCAGTGCTCCTCTGGGGATCCCAGCATGGTCAGGGGGGTCCCAGTGTCCCTCAGGGGGTCCCAGCCCAGCCAGGGGGTCCCCAATGGGGGTCCCAGCCCCTCTGGGGGTCCCAGCCCAGCCAATGGGGGTCCCAGGGGGTCCCCACCTCGCTGATGATGCTGTCGAACTCCTGCTCCATCTGGTTCTTCACCTCCTCCTTCAGCCTCGCCACCTGCTCCCGTGGCAGCAGCTCCAGCCCCGCCAGCAGCGGCCCTGCCTCCTCATCCTCCTCCTCATCTTCATCCTCATCCTCCTCCTCCTCCTCCCCCGTGGGAGGGGCCTCGGGGCCAGGCAGGGCCTCGGGGCTGGGGGGCTCTGCAGGGCCAGGTGGGGCTGGGGCAGCTTTGGCTGCTTCCTCCTCCTCCTCCTCCTCCTCCTCCTCGCTCACCTTCTCCTTGGCCTGAGGCAGTGGGAGGGGGCTCAGGGGGAAACTGAGGCACGGGGGGGCCCGAGGGGGGGCATGGGGGGGTGCCCACCTTCCTGGTGGTCTCCTTGAGCTCCTCGATGAACTGCAGCAGGTCCCCGGGGCTCCGGATCACCTTGAAGTGGATCTTGCGTGGGTCTGCAGGGGGGTGGCAGTGCCAGGGGGGCACGGGGGGCACAGGGGGGTGACATGGGGGACACAGGGTGAGCATGGAGGTGACATGGGAGAGACAGGGTGAGCATGGAGGTGGCATGAGGGCATAGGGACACGGGGTGGGCATGGGGGTGACATGGGGGACACGGGGTGGGCATAGAGGTGACATGGGGGACACAGGGGGCATAGGGGTGACATGGGGGACACAGGGGGCATGGGGGTGACATGGGGGCATGGGGGATGCAGGGTGGGCACCGAGGTGACATGGGAGACACAGGGGGGGCATGGGAGACACAGGGGGCATGGGAGTGACATGGGAGACATGGGGTGGGCATGGAGGTGACATGGGGGTGACATGGGGGACACAGGGTGGAGGTGACATGGGGGCATGAGGGACACAGAGTGGGCATGGGGGTGACATGGGGGACACAGGGGGCGCATGGGGGACACAGGGTGAAGGTGACATGGGGGACATGGGGTGGGCATGGAGGTGGCATGGGGAACATGGGGGACACAGGGTGGGCACGGAGGTAGCACGGAGGTAGCACAGGGTGGGCATGGAGGTGGCACGGGGGACACAGGGTGGGCACAGAGGTGGCACGGGGGACACAGGGTGGGCATGGAGGTGGCACAGGGAACACAGGGTGGGCACGGAGGTGGCACGGGGAGGACACCCAGGACTCACCGGCTGCCCGACCGCCAGCTGCCCTCAGGGACGGCTCCTGCAGGGAGGACACAGGGGATGGAACAGGACTCAAACCCCCCCAAAGTGACCCCAGAATGTCCCCAGGGCCACTGGGACTCACCCTGGTGCTGTCCCGCTGGGCACTGGCTGTGGCTGTCACCTCCTGCTCCCCAGCTGTCACATCCTGGGCTGGCTCTGGCTGGTTCCCTGGGACAGGGGGGACACAGCTGCCACAGGGGGGACACAGCTGCCACTGGGGGAGTCCCAGAGGGAGAGGGGACAGTGGCAGCGCTGTGACAGCGAGGAGGGGACAAGGCCATACCCTCCTGGGTGCCCCTGGGGCTCTGCGAGGGCGGCTCAGAGCTGTCCCTGTCACTCCAGAGCCGCGTGTCCAACGTGCGCAGCTCCTCCGAGATCTCCTCCACCTTCCTCTTGGTGTCAGCTGGGGACACAGGGACAGCTGGGGACAGGGACAGCACGGCTGGGGACACAGGGACAGCTGGGGACAGGGACAGCACAGCTGGGGACACAGGGACAGCACAGCTGGGGACACAGGGACAGCACGGCTGGGGACACAGGGACAGCTGGGGACAGGGACAGCACAGCTGGGGACACAGGGACAGCACAGCTGGGGACACAGGGACAGCTGGGGACAGGGACAGCACGGCTGGGGGACAGCCCCAGCTCCATGCTGCAGGGGACCATGGCAGTCCTGTATCCGAGGGGACACAGCCAGCCCTGGCACAGAGGGAACAGTGCCAGTCCCAGTGCCAGCCCCAGGGGACAGGGTCAGGAAGGTGACAGTGCCAGCCCAGTGATGGAGGGGACAGTGCCAGTCTCAGGCTGAAAAGGACAGTGCCAGCCCCAGACTGGAGGGGATAGTGCCAGCTCTAGGATGGAGGGGACAGTGCCAGTCCCAGGATGGAGGAGACAGTGCCAGTCCCAGGATGGAGGAGACAGCACCAGGACGGATGGGACAGGGCCAGGCTGGAGAGGACAGTGACAATCCTGGATGGAAGGGACAGTGCCAGCCTTGGGATGGAAGGGACAGGGCCAGTCCTGGGATGGAAGGGACAGGGCCAGGCTGGAGGGGACAGAGCCAGTTCTGGGAAGGAGGGGCCAGTGCCAGCTGTAGACTGGAAGGGACAGTGCCAGCCCAAGGATGGAGAGGCCAGCGCCAGTGCCAGGCTGGGGTGACAGTGCCAGCCCAAGGATGGAGAGGCCAGCGCCAGTGCCAGGCTGGGGTGACAGTGCCAGCCCAAGGATGGAGGGGCCAGCGCCAGTGCCAGGCTGGGGTGACAGTGCCAGCTCTAGGATGGAGAGGCCAGCGCCAGTGCCAGGCTGGGGTGACAGTGCCAGCTCTAGGATGGAGGGGCCAGTGCCAGGCTGGGGTGACAGTGCCAGCCCCGCACCAGGGCTCAGTGCCAGCCTCAGCTCACAGCCCCGTACCCAGCACCCCCCCAGGGCTCCCTGGTACTCACAGACTTGGGCACGCACGTACTGGACGTACTGGGCGGGCGAGAGGGCGGGCTGGCAGCGGATGGGCTGCGGTGCCAGCCCCGGGGCCGGGCGCAGGAAGGGGTGGTGGCAGATGCGCGTGGTGTGCACGGTCAGCACGTACTGGCACGACTGCGGCTCGTCCACGCGGGCGATGTAATCGCCGGTGCCCTCCTCGCACAGGAACTGCGGGCACGGCCCCGGGGTGAGGCCCTGCCGTGCCCAGGGTGCCCCTCAGTGCCCCCCCAGTGCCCACCTCGATCAGACAGGATGTGGTGCCCCCCCATTCCCCCCCCATGCCCACCTTGATGAGGCATGGGGCAGTGCCCCCCTGGAACCCTCCATGCCCCCCATGCCCCTTGGCACCCCTTGGTGCCCACCTTGATCATGCAGGGTGCTGTGCCCCCCCTGTGCCCCCCATGCCCACCTTGATCATGCAAGGTGCTGTGCCCCCCCTATGCCCTCCATGTCCCCCATGCCCACCTTGCTCAGTCCTGGTGCTGTGCCCCCCCTGTACCCCCCATGCCCCCCTTGCCCAGTCCTGGTGCTGTGCCCCCCCTGTGCCCCCCATGCCCACCTTACTCAGTCCTGGTGGTGTGCTCTCCATGCCTCCCATGCCCACCTTGCCCAGTCCTGGTGCTGTGCCCCCCGTGCCCCCCTGTGCCCCCCATACCCACCTTGCCCAGTCCTGGTGCTGTGCCCCCTGTGCCCCCGTCCTTACCCGGACCTCGGCCTCGCGGGCTCTCCCGGTCAGGTCACAGCGGGAGCCGTTGACGTAGCTCTGGCTGTGGTAGCGCCTCAGCTGGTGCTGCTTGGAGGCCTGCAGGGGTGGGTGGGCACAGGGTGGGCACGGGGTGGGCACGGGGTGGGCATGGGACAGCCCTGCTGTGCCCAGGGCGGGGCACACCCACCTTGGCAGTCTCGTCGTCCCAGTCGAAGGCAGACTGGTAATAGCCCAGCACCAGGACATCGCCCTTGATCTCAGACTCTGAGGGAGGGGTGGGCACACAGTGGGCACAGATTGAGGGGGGGAGGGGTCCTCAGGGCCGCCCTGTGCCCGCCCTGTGCCCAGCGTCACCTTCCAGGTGGTACTGCTGGATGTGCCGCCCGTAGCAGAACTCGTACGTCCACCAGTCCTTGGTCTGGGGAGAGGGGAAGGGGCTGAGGGTGGGGCATAGCGGTGCCCCCCTGGCACCCCCCTGGCACCTCCTGTGCCCCCCTTGCTCTCCCATGCCCAGCTTGAGCAGGCAGGGCGTGGTGCCCTCCATGCCCCCCATGACTCCCAATGCCCCCCCATGCCCCTGTGCCCACCTTGAGCAGGCAGGGTGCTGTGCCCCACGTGCCACCCTTACCCCCTGGCACCCCCCATGCCCACCTTGAGCAGGCAGGGTGCGGTACCCCCCATGTCCCCACCCTGTGCCCCCTGGTCCCACCTTGAGCAGGAAGGGCGTGGTGCCCACTTGGAACTCCCTGTGCCCCCTGGCACCTCCCTTGCTCCCCCGTGCCCACCTTGATCAGGCAGGGTGCTATGCCCCCCTTACACCCCCCCATGCCCCCCATGCCCACCTTGAGCAGGCAGGGCACAGTGCCCCCCATGCCCCCATCCTTGCCCCCATCCTTCCCATGCCCCCCATGCCCCCCTGGTGCCCAGTGCCCGCCTTGAGCAGGCAGGAGGCCGTGCCCCCCTGTGCCCCCATCACTCCCCATGCCCCCTGTGCCCCCTGGCACCCCCATGCCCACTTTGATCAGGCAGGAGGTGGTGCCGCCCTGTGCCCCCATCACTCCCCGTGCCCCCCATGTCCCCCCACGCCCACCTTGACCAGGCAGGGGGCAGTGCCCCCCTGTGCCCCCTCTGGTGCCCACCTTGACCAGGCAGGGTGCTGTGCCCCCCTGTGCCCACCTTGACCAGGCACGGTGCTGTGCCCCCCTGTGCCCTCCCCATGCCCACCTTGACCAGGCAGGGTGCTGTGCCCCCCATGCCCCCTCTGGTGCCCACCTTGACCAGGCATGGCGCGGTGCCCATGGGCCGCAGCAGCTCGGCCACGCCGGAGCCGTTGTAGGTGCGGGGGTCCCGGGGGGGGCCCGGGGGGGGTCCCACGGCCGCGGGGGGCAGGTGGCACTCGTAGAGCTGCTTGAACCGGGACGCCACCGTCACCACGTCCTGGCGCTGTGGGCATGGGGTCAGGGCACTGTGGCACCCCTAAAGAGCCCCTGGCACCCCTAAAGAGCCCCCATAAACACCCACTGGCACCCCCAAACAACCCCTGGCACCCCTAAAGAGCCCCCCTGGAACCCCAGAGCCCACCCTGGCACCCCTAAAGAGTCCCTGGCACCCCTAAACAGCCCCTCTGACACCCATAAAGAGCCCCTGGCACCCCAAAACAGCTCCCCTGGCAACCCTAAAGAGCCCCTGGCACCCCAGAGCACCCCCTGGCACCCATAAAGAGCCCCCCTGGCACCCCAGAGCACCCCCTGGCACCCCTAAAGAGCCCCTGGCACCCCTAAAGAGCCCCCCTGGCACCCCCAAACACCCCCTGACACCCCTAAAGGGCTCCCACCCAGAGCCCACCCTGGCACCCCTAAAGAGCCCCTGGCACCCCCTGGCAGCCCAGAGCACCCCCAGCACCCTTAAAGAGCCCCCCTGGCACCCTTAAACACTCCCCGGGGCTCTGCACCCCTTGGGAAGAGCCCTCTGAGGACCCCACAGACACCCCTGGGACCCCACAGAGACCCCTGGGACCCCAAAGCCTCCTCCAGACTCCCCCAGTGATCCCATAGCCCCAGAGAGACCCCACAGACTCCCTCAGTGACCCCAAAACCCCTTCCAGTGACCCCAGAGCCCCCTGGTGACCCCACAGACTCCCCCAGTGACCCCAAAGCCCCCCTGGGACCCCATAGCTCCCGAGAGACCCCACAGACTCAATCAGTGACCCCAAAACCCCTTCCAGTGACCCCAAAGTCCCCTGGTGACCCCACAGACTCCCCCAGTGACCCCAAAGTGCCCCCAAGCGACCCCAAAACCCCCCCGGATGGGACGGGACAGACCCCCCCAACCCTGCCCCCCCCCTCTCCCAGCCCAGACAAACCGCATCCGGCCCAGCCCCCACCCTGTCCCTGTCCCTGTCGCTGTCACACGGGGGGGGGGGGACAGGACGGGCCTGGCGCTGCCCCAGCAGCTGCGGGGGGGGCTCTGGACCCTCCCCAAATCCTCTGGACCCCCCCCCAAATCATCTGGAGGAGCCCCCGGGGCAGCGGCGGCCGCGGAGCGAGACCCCCCCGGATTGGGGAACCCGAAAGTGAAACAAGCGTCCCCTCCCCCCCCCCACACACATCCGGAACATCTGGCGGCGGCACCGGGGGGGGCACGGCCCCCCCAGGCACGGAGCCGCTCCGCACAACACAGGTACGGAGCGAGCGGGACCCCCCACCCAGCCCGGGATACCGGGGCCGATGAGCCCCGGCCGGGCTGAGCCCCTGCCCAGGACCCCCTGAACCCTGCCCGGGACCCCCTGAGCCCTGCCCGGGACCCCCCTGAACCCTGCCCGGAACCCTCATGAACCCTGCCCGGGACCCCCCTGAACCCTGCCCGGGACCCCCTGAACCCTGCCCGGGACCCCCCTGAGCCCAGCCCGGGACCCCCTGAGCCCTGCCCGGGACCCCTTGAGCCCCTGCCCGGGACCCCCTGAACCCTGCCCGGGACCCCCCTGAACCCTGCCCGGGACCCCCTGAACCCTGCCCGGAACCCCGAGCCCAGCCCGGGACCGTCCCGAGCCCCCGGAGCCGCTGAGACCCGGCCCGTGCCCCCTCCCCGGGACCCCCCGAGCCCAGCCCAGCCCGGGACTGCCCCCCGAGCCCTGCCCGGTGCCCTCGAGCCCAGCCCGGACCGTCCAAGGCCCCGGAGCCTCTGAGGCCCGGCTGGGTTCAGACTTTGCCCGGGGCCCCGAGCCTGACCCGGGACTCACCCGAGCCCAGCCCGTGCCCCTGAGCCCGGCCCTGCCCGGGACCCCCCCGGCCCGGAGCCCCCAGCCCCGAGTCAGCCCCGGCAGCGCCCGCGATCCCGACCCGGTGCCCCCGAAGCCGGTGAGCCCCGGCCCGTGTCCCCTGCCCGGAACCCCGGGCCCTTCCCGGGACACCGAGACCGGCCCTGGCCGGAATCCCCCGAGCCCCTGGAGCCGCTGAGCCCCGGCCGGGCTCAGGCCCTGCCCGTGCCCGGGACCCCCCCGAGCCCTGCCCGGTGCCCCCGGTCCTGGATCAGCCCCGGCAGCGCCCCCGAGCCCGCCCCTGCCTGGGACCCCCAGGCCCCGGCCCGGTGCCCCCGGCCCCGTTCTCGCCCCGAACGGGCGCTCCCGGCCCCTGCAGGGACCCCCGGCAGCCTTCCACTGCCCGGCGGCTGCCGCCGGCCCCGAAACGAGCCCCGGTGAGGAGCTCAGCCGGGGGCACGGGCCCGGTTCACGCCCCGGCCGGTGCCTCGGGGCCGGTTCATCCTCTGAGCGGTTCCCCTGGCCCCGGTTCAGCCCCTGACCGGTGCCCCGGGACCGGTACAGCCCCAGACCGGGGGGCCCGGTTCATCCCCAGACCGGAGCCCCGCCCCGGTCCGCCCCCGGACAGGTGCCCCCGGTCCCCGTAGCCCCCCCGCGGGCGGCCCTCCTGACCCGCAGCCGGTGCCCCGCTCCTCGGCAGTCCCATGGCCGGTCCGCCGCTCCCGGTAGCGCCGCCGGGACGCCGCCCGCCTCCCCCTCCCCCAGCCGTTGGCCCCGGTACCGCGGCGCACCTGCCCGGCCAGCACCGGCTCGGCCAGGATCTCGAGGCCGTACTTGAGCTCGCTGAGCTCCTGCAGGTTGAGCGTGGCCCGGGCCCCGCGGAGGGGCCACCCCGGGCCGAGCAGCGCCAGCAGCGCCAGCGCCGCCACCGGCCCCGGGCCCCGCCGCGCCGCCATCTTCCCCCGCCGCCGCCGCTTCCGCTTCCGCCCGCACCTCCCTGCGCCCGCCCGGGCCCTGCTGTTCCGGATTGCGATTGGTCCGGCTGGCTGCCTGTCAAAGGCAAGCGCGTCTCTGATTGGCCAACGGGCGGGGATGACGCCGCCGGTTGTGAGGCCGCGGGGGCGAGGTGGTTGCGAGGCCGCGGCCCGCGGCGATTGGCCGCAGCCCGCGCGGGCGGCAGCCAATGGCGAGGCGGGGCGCGGCCGGCCGCCATGACGTAAGGCCTGGCGGTTCCCCATTGGCCGAGGGGGATGCAGGCGATCCCCGCGCGCTGATTGGCCGAGAGCGCCGAGCATCCCGGGGGAGATCATGTGATTACAGGAACCGGGAGGGGGCTCGGCGGGGAGGGACGGGCGGGGACCTCGAGAGAGCGGGGTCGGCCCCGGCGCCATTCCCCGGCCCTGGAGCCCCCTCTGTTGAGCCGGCGTCCTCCTGACCCCGCCCAAACCGCTCCGAGCCCCCGGGACCCCTGAGACCCCCGGGACCCCTCAGCCCCCCCCGGGACGCCTGAGCCCCCCCAGGCCCCTGAGCCCCCCAGGCCCCTGAGCCCCCCGGGACCCCTGAGTCCCCCCCGGGGCCCCTGAGCCCCCCAGGCCCCTGAGCCCCCTCAGGACCCCTCAGCTCCCCCGGGACCCCTGAGACCCCTGAGCCCCCGGGACTCCTCAGCTCCAAGGACCCCTGAGCCCTCGGGACCCCTCCTCGCTCCCTCACCCCCCTGGCAGCCCCCCGAGTCTGCCCACCCCCCCCAGCTCCGAGCCCCCGCCCCCTCCCGGTGCCGGCAGAGCCCGGGCCGGGCCCCCCCGCGCCCCCCGGTCAATGGGGCCGTTGTGCGCCCCGCGCGTGGGCACAAAGCGCTGCCTGAGGCCGCCGCACCGGGGGGGCTGATCCAGGCCCGACCCCCCCCCCCCCGCCCCTCCCCCCCCTCCGCCGCCTCTCCCCCCCCCCCCCCCCCCCGCACCCTCGCCCCGCCCCTCCCGGGGCTGCGGCGGTGCCGTTCCACACCGGGGCCGCCGGGGGCGCCCTCGCCGCCCGCTCCGGTGCCGGTGCCGCTTGCGGCCGCGGAGCGCCGGGATCCGCCAGCGGAGCCAGGTAGGGCCGGGGCCGCTCCTGTCGCGACGTGTCGCGATGGGGGATGGATGGCACCTGCCGCTGCCCCGCGGCTGCGACATCGCCGCCTCTGGCCCCAGACACCCCCAAACCCCGCATCCCGCGACACCGCCTGCATCCCGCGGGCCCCCCCGGCATCCCCGCATCCCCGGGCCCCGCTGCCCGAACAGTCCCAGCCCCCCGAGCCCCGCATTCCCCGAATCCCCCCGGTATCCCCAGGCCCCTCCCTGCCCCCCCCCCCCGGCCCCCCGGTACCCCCAGCCCCTCCCACGTCACGTCTGCCCCGGGCCCTGCCTTGGCCGAGCCCTCGGGGGGAGCCCCGGGAGGGGCGGGGGCGGCCCCCGTGCGGCCACACCCCGGGGGGGTGGGGGGGATCCCGGGGTGCGGCCCCCCCGCCCCGACACTGTCCCCTTGTCCCCAGGCCGGTGCTGCGGGGGCAGAGCCATGAGGGAGGGCTGAGCCCCCCGGAGCTGCGCCCACCCCCAGGTGAGGGCACGGGGGGTACTGGGAGCACTGGGAGCACTGGGAGAACTGGGGGGACTGGGAGGTGTTGGAAGCACTGGGGGTGCTGGGCGGTAGTGGGAGAACTGGAAGATATTGGGAGAATTTGGGGCACTGGGAGAATTGGGGGCACTGGTTTGCACTGGGAGAATTGGGGGCACTGGGAGAATTGGGGGCACTGGGAAAATTGGGGGCACTGGGAGCACTGGGAGCACTGGGGAGGGATGGAGGGATCCAAGCACAGCAGAAAGGGGGAACTGGGGGGGTACTGGGATGAACTGGGATGAACTGGGATGAACTGGGACATGGGAGTGCTGGAGGCAGAGCAGGGACTGAGGGACGGTGCACGGCACTGGCGGCACTGGTTTGTACTGGGAGTCCCTGGGGAGTTCTGTGGGCACTGGTTTGTACTGGGAGGTGTCGTGGACACTGGTTTGTACTGGGAGTTACCGGGAGTCCCTGGGATGTGCTGCGGGCACTGGTTTGTACTGGGAGGTGCTGTGGGCACTGGTTTGTACTGGGAGATGCTGTGGGCACTGGTTTGTACTGGGAGGTGCTGTGGGCACTGGTTTGTACTGGGAGATGCTGTGGGCACTGGTTTGTACTGGGGATGCTGGGTGGCAGCAGGAGGCACTGGGGGCACTGGGAGGAGCTGGGTTGTACTGGGGGCACTGGGAGTGTCTGGGTTGTACTGGGGGCACTGGGGGGCACTGGGAGTGTCTGGGTTGTACTGGGGGGTACTGGGGGCACTGGGAGGGGCTGGGTTGTACTGGGGACACTGGTGACACTGCTGTCACTGCTGTCACTGGGAGGCTCAGGGCATCACTGGCAGGAGCTGGGAGGGGCTGGGTTGCCCAGGTGACACTGGGGACACTGGGGGACACTGGGAGGGGCTGGGTTGCCCTGGTGACACTGGGGACGCTGAGAGGAGCTGGCTTGCCCTGGGGGCACTGGTGACACTGGGGGGCACTGGGAGGGGCTGGGTTGTACTGGGGGCACTGGGGGGCACTGGGAGGGGCTGGGAGGGGCTGGGTTGCCCTGGTGACACTGGGGACACTGAGAGGGGCTGAGTTGTACTGGGGGCACTGGGGGGGCACTGGGAGGGGCTAAGTTGTACTGGGGGCACTGGGGGACACTGGGGGCGCTGGTGACACTGGGAGGGGTTGGGCTGCCCTGGGGGGCACTGGGAGGGCCTGGGTAGTACTGGGGACACTGGGAGGGGCTGGGTCGCCCCAGGGTCCCTGCAGTGACCCTGTCCCTGTCCCCAGGCAGGATGTGGGGGTCCCCGCAGTGACACTGGGGGCCTTGGGGGTCCCTGCAGTGACACTGGTGGGCACTGGGGGTCCCTGCAGTGACCCTGTCCCTGTCCCCAGGCAGGATGCAAGGGTCCCTGCAGTGACACTGGGGGACACTGGGGGGCACTGGGGGTCCCTGCAGTGACACTGGGGGACACTGGGGGTCCCTGCAGTGACCCTGGGGGGCACTGGGGGTCCCCGCGGTGACACTGGGGGTCCCCGCGGTGACCCCGTCGCTGTCCCCAGGCAGGATGCGGGGGGCGCAGCGGGCTCTGTGCCTGCTGCTGGTGGCCTCGGCCTCGCTGGCCGCGCTCTTCCTGCACCTCTGGGTCCCCAAGGGCCCCCCCAGCGTGGACCTGCGCCGCCCCCCCCCCGAGCGGCTGCCGCCCCCCCTGCCCCCCCCCGGCCGCGCCTACCCCCACGTGCCCTTCCGGGTCAAGGAGGAGGTCATGGAGTAAGGAGGGGGCACCCAGGGGTGGGGGGCACCCAGGGGTGCGGGGCACCGGGGGGTACCCAAGGGCAGGGGGCACTGGGAGGGTGGCACCTGCAGGGTGGGGGTACCCAAGGGTGGGGGGTACCCAAGGATGGGGGCACTCGGGGTTGAGGGCACCCCAGGACGGGGCTGTGGCTCCCATGGGGCGCCCGTGGGTGAGGGCACCCAAAAATGGAGGCACCCCAGGGTGGGGTGTTGGGGGCAGCGGGGGAGGGGCGATGGGCGGTGCCAGGGCAGTGCCAAAGGTGATGCCAGGGTGGGTCAGGGCTGGGGGGGGCGGCAGGGGGGGCTGGAAGGTGGCAGCAGCTGCCAGGGGGGTGACACGTGGGGACAGGGAGGGACGGGAGGGGTCAGGGTGGTGACACGCAGGGACAGGAGGTGCCAGGGCGGTGCCACGTGGGGACAGGCAGGGACAGGAGGTGCCAGCGCGGTGCCAGGGCAGTGCCAGGCAGGGACAGGAGGTGCCAGGGCGGTGCCAGGGCGGTGCCAGGCGGGGACAGGCAGGGACAGGAGGTGCCAGGGCGGTGCCAGGCGGGGACAGGAGGTGCCAGGGCGGTGCCACGTGGGGACAGGCAGTGACAGGAGGTGCCAGGGCGGTGCCAGGGCGGTGCCAGGCAGTGACAGGAGGTGCCAGGGCGGTGCCAGGGCGGTGCCGCTCCCCATGGCGCGGCTGTAGCCTCGCTGCTGTCGGTGACAGCGGCCCTGTCGCGACAGGCTGCTGCCCAGGAACGGCTGCTCGTGCGAGGCGGAGGCGGAGGCGGGGCTGGCGCTGCCGCTGCACCGGCGCCTCTTCGGGCCCGGCCCGGCGGGGCTGGACTTCGCCAGCGCCTTCGCCCCCGGGGAGCGGCCGCGGCAGCTGCGGGAGCGGGAGCGCGAATACCGCAACTACCGGAACCGGTGAGCGCGGAGAGACCCCCGGCAGCGACCCCCGGGAATCAGAGCGGGAGCGACCACGGGGCTCAGAACGGGAGCGACCCCGGGGCTCAGAGCAGGAGGGACCCAGGGGCTCAAAACGGGAGCGACCCCCGGGAGCGACCCCCGGGACTCAGAACGGGAGCGACCCCCGGGGCTCAGAGCGGGAGAGACCCCCGGGGCTCAGAACAGGAGGGATCCCCGGGATTCAGCCCAGGAGCGACCCCCGAGACTCGGAGCGACCCCCGGGATTCAGAGCGGGATCGACTCCCGGGAATCAGCCCGGGAGCGACCCCGGGGTTCAGAGCGCGAGAGACCCCCGGGAGCGACCCCCGGGACTCAGAGCGGGAGCGACCCCCGGGGCACCGCAGGACCCCGCGCCCAGCACGGGGGGGGGAGGCCGGGACCCCCTGGGCGGGTGTGGGACCCCCCGGGAGCCCCGGCTGAAGCCCCGGTGCCCCCCACCCCCGCAGGGTGCAGACCCCCGCGGACCGGCTGCTGATCGTCCCGGCCAACTCCCCGCTGGAGTACCCGGCGCAGGGGGTGGAGGTGCGGCCGCTGCAGACGGTGCTGGTGCCCGGTGAGGGGGCGCGGGGACGGGCACGGGGCTGGGGGGGCACCGGCTCAGGGAGGGGGGCATGGGGAGGGCACAGGATGGGGGAAACAGGATGGGCACCCCACTGGGGGTGTGGGAGCTCCTCCCAGTGCCCCCCAGTAGAACAGCACAGGGTCGGGGGGGGCACGGGGATGGGGGGGATGTCCCTGGGCAGGGGGGACCCCCGGGTGGCTCTGAGGGCGGGGCACGGGGCTGGGGGGGCACCGGGTCAGGGAGGGGGGCATGGGGAGGGCACAGGATGGGGGAAAATGGGGGATGTGGGACCTCCTCCCAGTGCCCCCAGTGCCCCCCAGTAGAACAGCACAGGGTCGGGGGGGGCACGGGGTTGGGGGGCGGCGGGTCAAGGAGGGGGGCACGGGGGGGGCGAGGGGGAGGGCACAGAACGGGGGAAACGGGGGGTGTGGGAGCTCCTCCCAGTGCCCCCCAGTTCCCCCAGTGCCCCCTGGTGTCCCCCAGTAGAACCGCCCAGGGTTGGGGGGGTCTCCCTGGGCAGGGGGGTCCCCCGGGTGGCTCTGGGGGGGGGGGCACGGTCAGGGGGTCCCCGCGGGGGTCTCCGGGCCTCACCCCCGTGTCGCGCCCCCCCTCAGGGCTCAGCCTGCAGGCGCCGCCCAGGAACAGGTACCAGGTGAGGGCGAGGGGGGGCACGGCGAGGGGGCGTGGCTTGACCGGAATAGGCGGGGCCTGCTGGAAATGGGCGGGGCCTGACCGCTCTGTGGGCGTGGCCACTGAGAATGGGGGTGGGCGGGGCCGTGGAGTGACCGCGCCGGGTTTGTCGCACCCCCCCCCACCCGTGCGCCCCCTCCCCGTTTTGGGGGGTCCCTGCCGTGCCCCCCCCGTGACGTGCCGCCCCCAGGTGAACCTGACGGCCTCGCTGGGGACGCTGGCGGTGGCGGCCGAGGTGGAGGGCGTGGCGCTGCGGGGGGAGGGGCAGCCGCACCTGTCCTTGGCCGCCGCCCACCTGGACCACCTGAACCGGCAGCTGCAGTTCGTGACCTACACCAACACCCAGTTCCACCCCGACACCGCCGACATCGGTGCGTACGGGGGGCTCAGCCCGGGGCCCTGGCACCCCCAGAGTCACAGAGCCCCGCGCTCCTGGCACCCCCGGCACCCCCAGACCCCTGGGAATCCCTGGCACCCCCAGAGCCCTGGCACCCCCGGAACCCCCAGAGCCCTGGCACCCCCAGAGCCCTGGCACCCCCGGCACCCCCAGACCCACGCTCTCCTGAGACCCCCAGAGCTTTGGCACCCCCAGCGCCTCCAGCGTCCCCAGAGCCCCGGACCCCCGGCACCCCCAGCCCCTGGGACCCCCAGACCCCCAGAACCCTGGACCCCCGAGCTCCTGGGACCCCCAGCTCCTGGCCCCTCCAGACTCCCAGAGCCCTGGCACCCCCAGATCTCCGTGCTCCTGGCACCCCCAGCACCCCCGGAGCCCCTCGTTCCTGGCCCCCCCAGGACGTGGCTGACCCGTGGGAACTCCAGCACTTCTGGGATCCCCTGGGCCCCCCCGAGCCCCCCTGGCTGCCCTGGATGCCCAGGTCCTCCCGACACCCCCGGACCCCCAATGCCCACAGGGACACTCGGGGTATCCCTGGGACACTCATTGGGATCCCCAGTGCCCTCAGGGACATTTGGGGTACCCCCAATGCCCACAGGGACACTCGGGGTACCCCTGAGACCCACAGGGACATCCCCGGATCCCCAATGCCTTCAGGGACACTTGGGGGATCTCTGGGACACTCGGGGTACCCCCAATACCCACAGGGACATTTAGGGCATCCCCAAAACCCACAGGGACATTCGTGGGACCCCCAATGCCCACAGGGACACTCATTGGGATCCCCAGCGCCCTCAGGGACATTTGGGGTACCCCCAATGCCCACAGGGACACTCGGGGCATCCCCCATGCCCGCAGGGACACTCAGGGTATCTCTGGAGCACTCGGGGTACCCTCAATGCCCACAGGTACACTCGGGGTACCCCCAATACCCACAGGGACACTCGGGGTACCCTCAATGCCCCCGTCGTTCCCGGTGTCTCCCGGTGACCCCGCCTCTGGCAATCCCCGCCTCCCCCCGTGCCCCCCGTGCCCCCCATGCCCCCAATGCTCCCCGTGCCCCTCCGTGCCCCCAGTGCCCCCTCTCCCCCCAGTACCCCCCATTCTCCCGATGCCCCCAATGCCCCCCTCTCCTCCCTATGCCCCCCAGGCCCCAATGCCCCCTGTGCCCCCCTCTCCCCTCCGCCCCCCGTGCCCCCCAATGCTCCCCGTGCCCCCCAATGCCCCCCTCTCCCTCCATGCCCCCCTCGCCTCCCGTGCCCCCCGTAGCCCCGATACCCCCAATGCCCCCGGTGCCCCCGGTGCCCCCGGTGCCCCCGGTGCCCCCTGCCCAGCCCCCGCTCGCCCTGCAGTGCAGTTCTCCACCGACGGTCACTCCGCCGCCTTCGCCATCCGCATCCGGCACCCGCCCACGCCCCGCCTGTACGGCCCGGGCGGCGACGGCGACAGCGACGGGGACGGGGACAGCGACAGCGGGGACGGGGGTGAGCACCGGGCTGCGCCCCGAGACCGGCCTGCCCTGCTCCCAGTGCTCCCAGTGCTCCCAGTGCTCGCGGGGCTCCCTCCCAGTGCTCCCAGTGCTCCCAGTGCTCCCAGTGCTCCCAGTGCTCCCAGTGCTCCCAGTGCTCGCGGGGCTCCCTCCCAGTGCTCCCAGTGCCAGAATCCCAGTGCTCCCAGTGCAGTGCAGGCTCCCAGTGCTCCCAGTGCTCGTGGGGCTCCCTCCCAGTGCCAGTCCCAGTGTTCCCAGTGTCCCCAGTGCTAGAATCCCAGTACTCCCATTGCTCCCAGTGTCCCCAGTGCCCCGATCCCAGTGTTCCCAGTGCCCCCAGTCCCAGTTCTCCCAGTACCCCCAGTGCCAGAGTCCCAGTGCTCCCAGTGCAGTGCAGGCTCCCAGTGCTCCCAGTGCCCCCAGTGCCCTGATCCCAGTGCTCCCACTGCTCCCAGTGCCCCCAGTACCCCCAGTGCCAGAATCCCAGTGCCCCCAGTACCCCCAGTGCCAGAATCCCATTGCTCCCAGCAGTCCCAGCACTCCCCACCCCCCCAGTTCGGGCTCCCAGTGCTCCCAGTTCAGGCTCCCAGCACTCCCAGTCCCCCCAGTTCAGACTCCCAGCATTTCCAGCACTCCCAGTTTGGGCTCCCAGTGCTCCCAGTTCAGCTCCCAGTGCTCCCAGCACTCCCAGTTCAGGTTCCCAGCACTCCCAGCCCCCCCAGTTCAGACTCCCAGTATTCCCAGCACTCCCAGTTTGGGCTCCCAGTGCTCCCAGTTCAGCTCCCAGTGCTCCCAGCACTCCCAGCCTCCCCAATTCAGCTCCCAGAGCTCCCACTGCTCACAGTGCCCCCAGTTCAGCTCCCAGCACTCCCAGTTCAGGTTCTCAGCACTCCCAGTCCCCCCCAGTTCAGCTCCCAGTGCCCCCAGTGCTCCCAGAGCTCTCAATTCAGCTCCCAGTCCCCCCCCAGTTCGGACTCCCAGCATTCCCAGCACTCCCAGTTCAGCTCCCAGTGCTCCCAGCACTCCCAGTTCAGGTTCTCAGCACTCCCAGCATTCCCAGTTCAGCTCCCAGTCCCCCCAGTTCAGACTCCCAGCATTTCCAGCACTCCCAGTTTGGGCTCCCAGCACTCCCAGTCCCCCCAGTTCAGTTCCCAGCTCCCCCCAGTTCAGACTCTCAGCATTTCCAGCACTCCCAGCCCCCCCAGTTCAGCTCCCAGTGCTCCCAGTTCAGGCTCCCAGTGCTCCCAGTTCAGTTCCCAGCTCCCCCCCAGTTCAGATTCCCAGCATTTCCAGCACTCCCAGTCCTCCCAGTTCAGCTCCCAGTGCTCCCAGTGCTCCCAGTTCGGGCTCCCAGTGCTCCCAGTGCTCCCAGTTTGGGCTCCCAGTGCTCCCAGCCCATCTGCCCCCAGGGTACAACATCTCGGCGCTGGTGACCGTGGCCACCAAGACGTTCCTGCGCTATGACAAACTGCGGGGCCTCATCGCCAGCATCCGCCGCTTCTACCCCTCGGTCACCATCGTGGTGGCCGATGACAGCCAGAGACCCGAGCCCCTGGCAGGGCCACACCTGGAGCACTACCTCATGCCCTTCGGCAAGGTGGCACCTCGGGGACAGGGCAGGGGACACAGGATGGGCAGGGACACAGACAGGGGACACGGGATGGGCAGGGACACAGAACAGGGGACACGGGATGGGCAGGGACACAGAACAGGGGACACGGGAGGGTGGCAGGGACACAGACAGGGGACACGGGAAGGTGGCAGAGACACAGACAGGGGACATGGGAGGGTGGCAGAGACACAGACAGGGGACACAGGAGGGCGGCAGGGACACAGAACAGGGGACACGGGATGGGCAGAGACACCCACAGGGGATACGGGATGGGCAGGGACACAGGGGACACGGGAGGGTGGCAGGGACACAGAACAGGGGACACGGGATGGGCAGAGACACCCACAGGGGACACGGGATGGGCAGGGACACCTGCAGGGGACATGGGAGGGTGGCAGGGACACAGACAGGGGACAGAGGATGGGTGGCAGGGACACCCGCAGGGGACACGGGATGGGCAGGGACACAGACAGGGGACATGGAATGGGCAGGGACACAGACAGGGGACATTCGATGGACAGGGACACCCACAGGGGACCCGGGAGGGTGGCAGGGCTGGGGTCCCCGGGGATGGGGGTCACGGGGGGACCCTGGAGAAGGGGGACATGAGGGGATCCCAGGAAAGGACACACGGGGTCTGTCAGAGCTGTGGGGTCCTGGAGAAGGGGACACGAGTCCTGGAAGAGCCAGTGGTCCCCGGGGTTGGGGACATGGGGGGATCCCAGGGAAGGGGGACACAGGGATCTGTCAGGGCTGTGGGGTCCCAGGATGGGACACATGGGGTCTGTCAGGGCTCTGGGATCTCAGCCATGGGGCACACGGGGTCTGTCAGGGCTGTGGTACCCAGAGTGGGCACACGGGGTCTGTCAGGGCTGTGGTACCCAGGGATGGGCACACGGGGTCTGTCAGAGCTGTGGTACCCAGGGATGGGCACACGGGGTCTGTCAGGGCTGTGGGATCTCAGCCATGGGGCACACGGGGTCTGTCAGGGCTGTGGGGTCCCAGGATGGGCACACGGGGTCTGTCAGGGCTGGGGGATCCTGGGATGGGCACACGGGGTCTGTCAGGGCTGTGGTAGCCAGGGATGGGCACACGGGGTCTGTCAGGGCTGTGGTACCCAGGGATGGGCACACGGGGTCTGTCAGGGCTGTGGTAGCCAGGGATGGGCACACGGGGTCTGTCAGGGCTCAGGGTGGCACCGCGGGCACTGCGGGTGCGGGGCCGTGCCCGAGGCTCCGCGCTGCCCCCCCTGGCAGGGCTGGTTCGCCGGGAGGAACCTGGCGGTGTCGCAGGTGACCACCAAGTACGTGCTGTGGGTGGACGATGATTTCATCTTCACGGCCCGCACGCGGCTGGAGAAGCTGGTGGATGTGCTGGAGAGAACCAGCCTGGACCTGGTGCGGGCACGGCGGGCACCGGGGCACAGAGGGGCACGGGGGGTGGAGGGTACAGGGGGCATGGGGGGCTACAGGGGGGGCTGCAAGGGGCATGGGGACATGGGGGCTACAGGGGATACAGGGGGCACCAGGGGTGAGGGGCACCGGGGGGGCTCCAGGGGTAACGGGGGGCATGGGGGGCTTCAGGGGCATGGGGGGCACGGGGGGGCACGGGGGGTGGGTACAGGGGGTACCGGGGGCTGCAGGGGGCACCGGGGGGCACGGGGAGCAGGGGGTATGGGGGGCTGCATGGGGGGCATAGGGGGTGGAGGGTACAGGGGGCTGCAGGGGCACCGAGGGGCACGGGGGGCATAGGGGGTGGAGGGTACAGGGGGCACTAAGGGGCACGGGGGGCATAGGGGGTACAGGGGGTACCGGGGGCTGCAGGGGCACCGAGGGCAGGGGGCACGGGGGGCTCCACGGGCTACCGGCGGGCCTGCAGGGGGCACGGAGGAAGGGGGTGCCACAGGCAGGGCCCTGTGGTTCCTGTGCCCAGTGGGGGAGTCCCAATGCCCAGGTGGGGGCTCGGGGGGGTCCCGGTGCCCAGGTGCTGGCACAGCCCCATCCCATCCCATCCCATCCCATCCCATCCCATCCCATCCCATCCCATCCCATCGGTGGGCAATGCCAGGCGCTCCCGGGGGTCCCTGGGGTCCCTGGGGTCCCGGGCGCTCCTGGGCGGTCCCGGGGGTCTCTGGGGGGTCCCGGGCGGTCCCAGGGGTCCCTGGGGTGTCCCGGGTGTCCCCCCAGGTATCTCTGGGGGGTCCCTGTCGGTCCCGGGCGTCCCTGGGGGTCCCGGGCACTCTCGTGGGTCCTGGGCTGTCCCGGGCGATCCAGGCGGTCCCAGCCGATCCCGGCGGTCCCGGGCAATCCCGGCCGATTCCGGGCGGTCCCCGGTGCTCCCGTGGATCCCGACCTGTCCCCGGTCGATCCCGATAGCCCCTGGCGGTCCCGGGCTGTCCCGGGCTATCCCAGTGCTCCCGGTGGTCCCGGCCGCTCCCGGTGGTTCCGTGTGTCCCGGGCAGTCCCGGCCGCTCCCGGTGCTCCTGTGGGTCCCGGGCAGTCCCGGCGGTCCCGGTGCCCCCTCCCCACGGCGGCGCTGTGCCCGCAGGTGGGCGGCGCGGTGCGGGAGATCACCGGTTACACCACCACGTACCGGCAGCGGCTGAGCGTGCGCGGGGGCGGCGCGGGCGGGGATTGCCTGCGGACCCGGCCCGGCTTCCACCACCGCCTCGCCGGATTCCCCGCCTGCGTGGTCACCGACGGCGTCGTCAACTTCTTCCTGGCCCGCACCGACAAAGTGCGCCAGGTGGGCTTCGACCCCCGCCTGCGCCGCGTGGCGCATCTCGGTGAGCGCCGGGGAAACGGGAACGGGGCTGGGGGTGCCCGAGGGGGCTGGGGGCGCCTGAGGGGGCTGGGAGTGCCTGAGGGGGCTGCGGGCGCCTGAGGGGGCTGGGAGTGCCTGAGGGGGCTGGGGGGCTTGAGGGGTTTGGGGGGTCTGGGGGGAGCTGGAAGTGCCTGAGGGGTTTGGGGGGTCTGGGCGGTGTGGGGGGTCTGGGGGGCCTGAGGGGTTTGGGGGTGCCTGAGGGGGCTGGGGGCGCCTGAGGGGTTCGGGGGGTCTGGGGGGGCTGGGGGCGCCTGAGGGGGCTGAGGGGGCCTGAGGGGGCTGGGGGTGCCTGAGGGGTTTGGGGGGTCTGGGGGGTTTTGGGGGGTCTGGGGGTCGGTCTAAGGGGGTCCCAGGAGGTGCTTGAGGGGTTTTGGGTGCCTGAAGGGTTTGGGGGGTCTGGGGGGTCTGGGGATGCCTGAGGGTTTTGGGGGATCTGGGGGAGCTGGGGGTGCCTGAGGGGGCTGGTGGTGCCTGAGGGGTTTGGGGGTGCCTGAGGGGTTTGGGGATGTCCGAGGGGGCTGGGTGTGCCTGAGGGTTTTGGGGGATCTGAGGGGGCTGGTGGTGCATGAGGGGTTTGGGGGGTCAGTCTAAGGGGGTCCCAGAGGGTGCCTGAGGGGGCTGGGGGTGCCTGAGGGGTTGGGGGGTCTGGGGGGTTTGGGGGCCCTGGGGGTGTCCAAGGGGGCTGGGGGTGCCCGAGGGGTTTGGGTGATCTGGGAGTCTGGGCGTGCCTGAGGGGTTTGGGGGGTCTGGGGGGTTTGGGGGGCCTGGGGGTGCCCGAGGGGTTTGGGGGTGCCTGAGGGGGCTGGGGGTGCCCGAGGGGTTTGGGTGATCTGGGAGTCTGGGCGTGCCTGAGGGGTTTGGGGGGTCTGGGGGTCAGTCTAAGGGGGTCCCAGGGGGTGCCTGAGGGGGCTGGGTGTGCCTGAGGGGTTTGGGGGTGTGGGGGTGTCTGAGGGATCTGGGGGGTCTGGGGGTCAGTCTAAGGGGGTCCCAGGGGGTGCTTGAGGGGTTTGGGGTGCCTGAAGGGTTTGGGGGGTCTGGGGGTGCCTGAGGGGTTTGGGGGGGCTGGGAGAGCCTGAGGGGTCTGGGAGTCCCAGAGGGGTCTGGGGGGTCTGGGGATCAGTCTAAGGAGGTCCCGAGGGGTCTGGGGAGTCCTGGAGGAGGAGGGTCCTGGGGGTTTTGGGGGTCCCAAGGGGTCTGGGGGCTCAGTCTGAGGGGTGCCAGAGATAAGGGGGGTGCTGGGGTCCCCCATAATTCAAAGGATCAGAGATGAGGGAGGATCCTGGGGTAGCCCACAATTCAGGGGGTCAGAGATAAGGTCATAAACCCCCACAATTTGGGGGGTCAGAGATAAGGGGGGTGCTGGGGTCCCCCACAATGGGATCAGGGATTAGGAGGGTGCTGGGGTCCCCCAGAAGGGGGTCAGGGATTAGGAGGGTGCTGGGGTCCCCCAGAAGGGGGTCAGGGATAAAGGGGGTGCTGGGGTCCCTCACAATGGGATCAGGGATTAGGGGGGTGCTGGGGTCCCCCACAATGGGATCAGGGATTAGGGGGGTGCTGGGGTCCCCCTGAAGGGGATCAGGGGGTCAGAGCTAAGGGGGACACTGGGATCCCCCACCCCCATGGCCCCACGGGATCAGGGTCAGGCCCAGGCACCCCAGGCCACCTCTGAGCCCATTTTTGGGGGTACCCCCTGCACCCCCCTCCCCCAGAATTCTTCATCGACGGCCTGGGGGTGCTGCACGTGGGCTCGTGCGAGGACGTGGTCGTGGACCACGCGTCCAAGCTGGCGCTGCCGTGGCGGCGCTCGGAGGGGGAGCGCCAGTACAACCGCTACCGGTACCCGGCCGCCCGCGACGACAGCGTGCGCCTCAAGCAGCGCCTCTTCTTCTACAAGAACCGCTTCAAGTGCATGGCCGGCGACTAACGGGGACACCGGGACACCGGGAGGGGACACCGGGACACCGGCGACACCAGGGACACCGGGCGGGGACACCGGGACACCGGGCGGGGACACCGGCGACACCGGGAACTCTGGGCGGGGACACCGGGGCTACCCCGGGCCGGGCCAGCAGGCACGGACACCCCGGGGACACCGGGCATGGTCACCAGGCAGGGACACCGGAGACACCACGGTCACCGGGTGGGGTCACCCTGGAGCCACCGAGCGGGAACACCTCGGGGACACCGGAGCCACCACGGTCACCGGGCAGGGTCACCCTGGAGCCACTGAGCGGGGACACTGGGCATGGTCGCCAGCAGGGACATCGGAGCTACTGGGGCCACCAGGCGGGGTCACCCTGGAGCCATCGAGTGGGGACATCTCGGGGACACCGGGCATGGTCACCAGGCAGGGACACAGGAGCCATCGGGGCCACCGGGTGGCGTCACCCCAGGGACACCGAGCGGGGACACCCCAGGACACCCCGGAGCCACCAGGCTAGGCCAGCAGGCAGGGACACCAGGCAGAGCCACTGGGGACACCATGCCGGGACACCCCGGGGCCACCGGGCGTGGTCACCAGGCGGGGACACCGGAAGCCATCAGGGCCACCGAGTGGAGTCACCCCGGGGCCACCGGGCATGGTCACCAGTCCTGGCCAGCCCTGGGCACCGCGGGGCCACCAGCGCTGCCACCCCTGGCAGTGGTGACCATGCCTGGTGACACCGGGCCACCACCCCCAGACGGGACACGCCAAGGACATCGCTGAGCCCTGGCCACTGCTGGCCAGCCCTGGGTGCCACCGGGCTGCTGGCGCTGCGGTGGTGCCACCCCCGGGGGGTGACACAGAGGTGGCACCGGGTCACCACCCACAGGGAGGTCACAGGACGTGCCAAGGACATTGCTCAGCCCCGGGCTGCTGATCCCCCCGGCCACATCAAGGGTCACTGCTGATGGCCACCCCTGCGGTGTCCCCAGAGCCACCCCCAGGGCCACCAAGCCCTATGGGCCACCCCTGCAGTGTCCCCAGAGCCACAACCAGGGGCCACTGGCCACATCTGGGTCACCCCCAGGGCCACCAGCCCTAACGGGCCACCTCCTGTGGGCCACCCTGTGATGTCCCCAGAGCCACAACTGTGGCTACTCCATGGGCCACCCCCAGGGCCACCATTCCAGGGCACCAACCCCGGGGCACCCCTGGGGTGGCTCTGCCCCGTTTGGGCCACCCCCACCCCCGGGGTGCCCACAGGGCCCCTGGGTGACACAGGGGTGGCAGCTCCAGGGCCACTGCCACCATGGGCCACCTCAAGTGTCACCCCCTCCATGGGCCACCATCTGTGGGACACCCCCAGGACCTCCCCCCACCCTGTGGCCACGCCCGGGGTCATCCCCAGGGTCACCCCCAAAGTCACCCCCAAGGCCACCCCCGGGGTCACCCCCAGGGCCACCACTGAGTGCCACCCCCCAGGGCCACCCCCAGGGCCACTGCCATGGGCCACCACCCAGTGCCACCAGACCGGGTCCCCATTGTCCCCCCGCCCCCCCGCGGTGTTTTTAGCTCTTTTGTACTTTGGGGGGGGGGGGGGTGGTGGTGGCGGGGTCGCACCAGGTCCCCTCCCCCCCCCCCCGTTGTCCCCACTCCGTTTTCTACCGCCCGCCCCTCCCCCCGCTGCCGCCAGGATTTTTGTGCCAAGTCTCGGCCCCTCCCCCCACCCCTCGGGACCCCCCCGGGGTGGGTGGGGGAGGGGCTGGGGGAGGGGCTGCCCCCCCCCCCGCCCTTTTCTACCCAATGGATGGTGAGATTTTAACCAGCCCGAAATCGGCCTCGTGCTTCTGGAACGGGGGGAGGGGGTTGGGGGTGGGAGGGGCTTTGAGGATAGGAGGAGCTATGGAGGTGGGAGGAGCTTTGGGTTAGGAGGGGCTTGAGAGGTGGGTGGGGTTATGGGATGGGTGGGATTATGGGGTGGGTGGGGCACTGGGGATGGGAGGGGCCTTAGGGATGGGAGGGGCTATAGAAGTGGGAGGGACTTTGGGGGTGGGAGGGGCTTTGAGAATGGGAGGAGCTTTGGGGATGGGCGGGGCTTTGGAGGTGGGAGGGGTATGGTGTGGGAGGAGCTATGGGGGTAGGAGGGGCTATGACAGTAGGAGGGGCCGTGAGGGTGGGAGGGGCTTTGGGAATGGGAGGGGGTCTGGGTTGGGAGGGGCTGTGGGGGTGGGAGGGGCTGTGGGGGTGGGAGGGGCTTGGGGTGGGAGGAGTTGTGGGAGTGGGAGTGGCTTTTGGGTGGGAGGGGCTTTGGGGTGGGCAGGGTTATGATGTGGGTGGGATTATGGGGTAGGAGGGGCCTTGGGGATGGGCGGGGCTATGGGGTCTACAGGGAGTAGTGGGTGTGGTTAGTGGGCGTGGTCTGCGGGAGTGGTCAAATGGGTGTGGTCTGGGTGTGGTCAGTGGGCGTGGTCAGTGGGAGTGATCAATGGGTGTGGTCTGGGTGTGGTCAGTGGGCGTGGTCAGGGGGTGCGGTGGGCTGAGGTCAATGGGTGCGGTCCGCGGCACTTCCGGCGCGGCAGCCAATCAGCGCTCAGCGCCTCACGTGACCGCCGGCCCAAGATGGCGCTGCCCGTGGCCGCGGCCCGGGGGCCGCTCTGGCGCCTCGGCCCCGCTGCCCTGAGCCCCCCTCGGGGCCGCATTCCGCCGCCGCTCGCTCCGGCCGTGTCCAGGTGAGCGGGGACCCCCGCGGGGCCGGCCGGGACCCGCTGCCCTCAGGGAGCCCCAAACACCCGCGGCCCCCCCGTTAAACACCGACCGAAACCGAGCGCTGTCCTGATCCCCCGCCAAACACCGCTCCCCTTTACTCCCCTCGTCCTCTCCGGTTCCCCCCGTGTCCTCCCGCGCTGTTTCCGAGCCCTCTGTGCCCCCCGTTACCGCACCCCTTCTCCGTTACCGTGCCGCTGTTCCCTGCCGGTACCGCCCGGTACCGCCCTGCCGAGCCCGGCCCGGGAATCCCGGAACCACTCGGGGCTCCTCAATCCCCCCGGGCCGCGATTCCCACCCCAGCCCTGCCTCAGGGCGTTCCCAGCTGCCCGTTCCCCTTCTCCGGGAGCCCCGAACGCGGCCGGGGCTGACGCGGGGCTGGGGGAGCCGGTGCCCGGTGCGTTCGGAGCTGGGGCTGCCGGTCCCCGGTGTGTTCAGTGCTGGGGCTGCCGGTCCCCGGTGTGTTCCGGGCTGACGCGGGGCTGCAGGTCCCCAGTGAGTTCGGGGTTGACGCGGGGCTGCCGGTGCCCGGTGGGTTCGGAGCTGCGGGCACCGGTTCCCGCTGGGTTCAGCGCTGACGTGGGGCTGACGGTGCCCGGTGTGTGCGGGGCTGACTCAGGGCTGCCGGTGCCCGGTGGGTTCGGAGCTGGGGCTGCCGGTGCCCGGTGGGTTCGGGGCCGCCGGTACCCGGTGTGTCCGGTGCTGACGTGGGGCTGCCGCCGCAGGTTCCCGGTGTGTCCGGCGCTGCCGGTTCCCGGTGTGCCTGGCGCTGCCGGTTCCCGGTGTGCCTGGCGCTGCCGGTTCCCGGTGTGTGCGGCGCTGCCGGTTCCCGGTGTGTGCGGCGCTGCCGGTTCCCGGTGTGTCCGGCGCTGCCGGTTCCCGGTGTGTCCGGCGCTGACCCGGGGCTGCCGCCGCAGGTCCCCGCTGCGTTCCCCGGTGCGCTCGCTCTCCTCCCGCGCCGCCTCCCGCGCTCTCGTGGCCGCCGTGGCCGCCGCTGCCCGGCGGGTGAGCGCCCGCTACGAGCGGTACCTGGAGAGGAGCTGGCCCCGCTTCTACCTCCTGCACAGCACCTTCAAAAACGGTCAGTGCCCAAAGGGGGACCCAAAATGGGGACCCAAAAAAAAGGGGGCAGAAAGGGGGGGTCTAAAAAAGGGGAGGCTCAAAGGGGGTCTTAAAAATGGGGGGCTCAAAGGGGGTCCTGAAAGGGGAGGTTTCAAAAAGGGGGGGACCGAAAATGGGGGTCCCAAAAGGGGGGTCAGAAAGAGGGGTCTAAAAAAAGGGGGTCCCAAAAAGGGAGTGCTCAAATTGGGGTCCTAAAAATAGGGGGCGAAAAGGGGGTCCCGAAAAGGCGGGACTGAAAGGGGGAGTCCCAAAAATGGGCGGCTCAAAAGGGGGTCCCAAAAAGGGGGAGCAGAAAGAGGATCCCAAAAAGGGGGGGCAAAAAGAGGGGTCCCAAAAAAGTGGATCCGAAAAGGGGGTGCTCAAAGAAAAGCCTCAAAAAAAGGGGGGGGGGGCTGAAAGGGGGGGCCCCCAAAAAGGGGGGGGTCCTAAAAAGGGGTTGCTCAAAGGAGGGGGGTTCAAAGGGGGGGTCCCAGAAATGAGGGTCCTGAAAGAGGGGTCCTGAAAAAGGGGGTGCTCAAAGGGGGGGGTCTAAAAAAGGAGGGACTGAAAGGGGGGGTCCCAAAAATGGGGGGGGGCTGAAAGAGGGTGGGGTGTTCCAAAAAGGGGTATCCCAAGAAAGAGGGATGCTGATGGGGGAGTGTGAATTTTTGGGTCCCAAATGGGGGGGTCCCAGGGGGTGGGTCAAGAAAAGGGGGTGTGAAAAAGCCGCTTTTTTTTTTGGGTGTTCTAAAAAGGGGTGTCCCAAGGGATGAGTGCTGAAAAAGGGGAGCACAAACATCTGGGTCCCAAATGGGGTCCCAGGGGGTGGGTCCAAAACAATGAATGGGTCTGAAGGAGGGTGGGGTGTTCCAAAAAGGGGTATCTCGAGAAGGAGGGGTGCTGAGGGGGGGGTCCCAGGGGGTGGGTCAGGAAAAGGGGGTGTGAAAAACCCACTATTTTGGGGGTGTTCTAAAAAGAGGTGTCCCAAGAGGTGGGGAGTTCAAACATCTGGGTCCAAAAAAGGGGGTTTGAAAGAGGGTCGGATGTTCCAAAAAGAGCTGTCCCAAGGAAAAGTGTTGCTGGTGGGGGAGTGTGAAAGTCTGGGTCCCAAAAGAGGTCCCAGCTGTCAGAAGGAGGAGTTTTGGAGTGGGGCAGTGGCTGCAGCAGCCATCCCTGCCTGGGGGCTGTGCTCCTGAGGGAGCCCTGTCCCTGCAGGGGTGCAGGCCCTGTTCCTGGAGGTGCAGGAGATCAGGAGGATCAGGGCCAGGATGGCCCAGCTGCAGCTGAGCCCGCAGCAGCTCCCGTACAGGGACATGGAGCGCCTGCGCCAGGTCAGCTGGGACCCCCTGCACCATCCCTGCACCATCCCTGCTTCATCCCTGCCTCATCCCTGCCTCATCCCTGCCTCATCCCTGCCTCATCCCTGCCTCATCCCTGCCTCATCCCTGCCTCATCCCTGCTTCATCTCTGCTTCATCTCTGCCTCATCTCTGCTTCATCCCTGCTTCATCCCTGCTTCATCCCTGCTTCATCCCTGCTTCATCCCTGCTTCATCCCTGCTTCATCTCTGCTTCATCCCTGCTTCATCCCTGCTTCATCCCTGCTTCATCCCTGCTTCATCCCTGCTTCATCCCTGCTTCATCCCTGCTTCATCCCTGCTTCATCCCTGCTTCATCTCTGCTTCATCTCTGCTTCATCTCTGCTTCATCTCTGCTTCATCTCTGCTTCATCTCCGCCTCATCTCCGCCTCATCTCCCCTCAGCCTCATCCCTGCCTCATCCCTGCCTCATCCCTGCCTCATCCCTGCCTCATCCCTGCCTCATCCCTGCCTCATCTCTGCCTCATCTCTGCCTCATCTCTGCCTCATCTCTGCCTCATCTCTGCCTCATCTCTGCTTCATCTCAGCCTCATCTCTCCTTCATCTCTGCCTCCCCTCAGCCTCATCCCTGCCCCAGCTTCCCCTTGCCTCCTCTCTGCCTCACCTGTGCTCTCACCTCAGCCTCATCTCTGCCTCATTTCTGCTTCATTTCTGCCTCACCTCCCCTCTGCCTCACCTGTGCTCTCCCTTCAGCTTCATCTCTGCCTCCCCTCAGCCTCATCTCTGCTTCATCTCTGGCTCCCCTCTGCCCCATCTCTGCCCCCTTTCTGCCTCATCTCTGCCTCCTCTCCCTTCTTCCCCATCCCTGCCCCATCCCTGCCCCATCCCTGCCCCATCCCTGCCCCATCCCTGCCCCATCCCTGCCCCATCCCTGCCCCATCCCTGCCCCATCCCTGCCCCATCCCTGCCCCATCCCTGCATCCCCTCTGCCCCATCTCTGCCTCACCTCCCCTCTGCTTCCCTTCTGCCTCATCTCTCCCTCATCTCCCTTCTGCCTCCCCTCAGCCTCACCTCCCCTCTGCCTTCTCTCTGCCCCACCTCAGCCTCCCCTCAGCCTCCCCTCACCTTTGGCTCCTCTGTCTCAGCCCTCCCCTCTGCCCCATCTCTGCCTCATCCCTCCTCTGCCTCACCCCTGCCTCCCTTCTGCCTCATCTCTGTGTCACCTCAGCCTCCCCTCTGCCCCCTTTCTGCCTCCCCTCTGCCTCATTTCTGCTTCATCTCTGGCTCCCCTCTGCCCATCTCTGCCCTCTTTTTGCCTCCTCTCTGCCCCATTTCTGTCCCATCTTCCCTCTGCCCTCCCCTCAGCCTCATCCCTGCCCCATCCCTGCCTCACCTCTGCCTCATCTCTGCCTCATCTCCCCTCTACCTCACTTGTGCCTCCCCTCACCTCTGGCTCCCCTGTCTCAGCCCTCAGCCCTCCATTCTGCCCCATACCTGCCCCATCTCAGTGTCTCCTCAGCCCCATCTCTGCCTTATATCCCCTCAGCTTCATCCCTGCCTCCCCTGTGCCCCATCTCTGCTTCATCTCTGCCTCCCCTGTGCCCCATCTTTGCCTCATCTCACCTCAGCCTCCCCTCTGCCCCATCTCTCTCTGCCCCATCTCTCTCTGCCCCATATGTGCCCCCTTTCTGCCTCATCTCTGCCTTATCTCCCCTTGGCCTCATCTCTGCCTCACTTCTGCCTCCCCTCACCTCTGGCTCCCCTCTCTCACCCTTCAGCCCCATCTGCCCCATCTCAGCCTCATCTCAGCCTCATCTCTGCCTCATGTCAGCCTCGCTCCTCTCTGCCCTCCCCTCAGCCTCCCCTCAGCGTCATCTCTGCCTCCCTTTTTGCCTCCCTTTTTGCCTCCTCTCTGTCCCATGTCTGCCCCATCTCCCCTCTGCCCCATCTCAGCTTCCCCTCTGCCCCATCTCAGCTTCCCCTCAGCCTCATCTCAGCCCCCCCTTTCTGCCCCCCCCTTTCTGCCTCCCCCTTTCTGCCCCCCCCTTTCTGCCTCCCCCTTTCTGCCTCCCCCTTTCTGCCCCATCCTTGCCCCATCTCTGCCCCATCCCTGCCCCCTCTGCCTGCAGGCAGCAGCTCCAGCCCCTCTGGGTCCCCTTCCCTGCCCAAACCCAGGCACTGGGAGCTGCACCCAGCCCCCGGGGAGGGGGAATTTGGCTTTTTTGGGGTTTTTTGGAGCCAGGTGCTGACGCTGTCCCCCCTGCCCCCGGGGCAGTTCCGCAGGGACGTGCTCAAGGCCATTCCCATCGGGATCATCGCCATCCCCCCCTTCGCCAACTTCCTGGTGCTGCTGCTCATGTGAGTACCCAGCCCTGGGCTCCCCGAGCCCCAAATTTTGTGTCCCAATCCCCAAAGCTGGCGTTTTGAAAGGCAGGAATCTCTCACTGTAAGAACAAATCCCAAATTCCCTGCAGTTGGGGTTTTTAGGGGGAGGAATTGTCCTGATGTGAACACCAGGGTGCCCTGAGCTCCAAATTCCCTGCAGTTGGGGTTTTTAGGGGGAGGAATTGTCTTGGTGTGAGTACCCAGCCTTGGGCTCCATGTCTCCCAAATTTGATGTCCCAAAGCTGGCGTTTTTAAAGGCAGGAATCTCTCACTGTAAGAACAAATCCCAAATTCCTTCCAGTTTGGGCTTTTAGGGGCAGGAATTGTCCTGATGTGAGCACCCAGCCCTTCCTGAGCCCCAAATTCCCTGCAGTTGGGGTTTTTAGGGGCAGGAATTATCTTGGTGTGAGTACCAGGGTGCTCCCATCCTTGGGCTCCCTGAGCCCAAATTTTTGTGCGGTTGGGGTTTTTAAAGGCAGAAATTGTCCTCATGTGAGTACCCAGCGGCCCCCTCCAAGCCCCAAATTCCCTCCAGTTTGGGTTTTTAGGGGCAGGAATTGTCCTGATGTGAATACCCAGCCCTTCCTGGGCTCGCTGAGCCCCAAATTCCCTGCAGTTGGGGTTTTTAGAGGCAGGAATCTCTCACTGTAAGAACAAATATTGTGGGAAATCCAGGACTCCTGAGCAAGTAACCAATATGATCAAGCAGAAACCATTTATTGCTTACATTACACACATTGTAATTACACACAATTACACTTCTGGATTGCTGCCTTTGTCTTGTTCCCTCATTTTCTGCCTGCATTTCTCAGATTGAAGTGATTGGTTACAGTCCAAGTGTTTCACAGCCCTCTGTTTTCCAGTTCTTGTGGTCCTGGGATTCTGTTTCTCAGCATCTTCTTTCATCATTTAGCACAATTTATGTTCTTAATATCTTAATATCTAGAGACACAGATCTTACAATCTCTGTTATCCAGTTCTTGCTGTCCTGGTATTCAGTTTCTCAGCCTCTTCTTTTTAATGTAGCACCATTTATGTTCTTAATATTTAATATCTCCATTATCCAGTCCTTGCAGACTTGGTATTCAGTTTCTCAGGCTCTTCTTTCTTGATTTACCATAATTTATGTTCTTAATATTTTAATATTTTAATATCTTAGTATCTCTGGTATCCAGTTCTTACTGTCCTGGTATTCAGTTTCTCAGCCTCTTCTTTCATAATTTAGCACAAATTATGTTCCAATGGCCTTGATGTGCTGATTGCTGGATTGGCAATGCCAGCTCTGGGAGCTGAGTGCTGGATTCAGGAGGGTGTAAGAACTCCAAGGAAATCAAGGACACTCAAATTCCTGTGGCAGCTCCACTCACTGCCACTCCCAGCCCACATCCAGCCTCATTTCATGAAGAAAATTTCTGGATTAATGCAAATTCGAGGAGGGCAGAAATATCTCCAGAAAAGAAAGAGCAAACCCCCCAGAATCCCCTGGAACCCCCTGCTCTGCCTTTCCCTCCCTGAATCTCCTCTCCTGCCTTTTCCCAGATATTTTCTTCCCTCAGCAGCTCCTGATCAGGCACTTCTGGATGCCCAGGTGGAGTTCCTGGGTGCCTGAGGAGGAGATTCAGGAGATTCAGAGTTCTTAGACCTCCAAGAAAATCAAGGACACTCAAATTCCCGTGGCAGCTCCACTCACTGCCACTCCCAGCCCACATCCAGCCTCATTTCATGAAGAAAATTTCTGGATTAATGCAAATTCAGGGAGGGCAGAAATATCTCCAGATTAGAAAGAGTGAACCCCCTGGAAGCCCCTGGAAGCCCCTGGAAGCCCCTGGAGCCCCTTGGAACCCCCTGCTCTGCCTTTTCCTCACTGAATCCCCTCTCCTGCCTCTCCCCAGGTATTTCTTCCCTCGGCAGCTCCTGATCAGGCACTTCTGGACGCCCAGGCAGCAGCTGGAGTTCCTGGACGCCTACGACTGCCGCCGCAGGGCCTCGCACCCGGCCGTGCTGCGGGCGCTGGCGCGGGCAGCGCGCTCCCTGCCCCAGGCACAGCCCCAGCAGCTCCTCCTGCAGCTCTGTGACCAGGTCTGTGCCCCCACCACTGCCACACTGCGTGTTCTGGTTTAAAGGAAAACCACTGAGAGACTCCTGGTCAGAAATAGGATTTATTAGGAAAAAGGGAAAAAACACAAAGTAGGTGCGATAATGCAAAAGAAGAACCGCTGACAGAGTTAGTTCCACCCAGGATGAACCCAAAATGGTCACAAGATGAACCCAAAATGGTCAAAAAATGAACCCAAAATGGTCACAAAAGAAAAACCGCTGACAGTTAGTTACACCCAGGATGAAGCCAAAATGGTCACCAGATGAACCCAAAATGGTCAAAAAATGAGCCCAAGATGAACCCAAAATGGTCAAAAAATGAGCCCAAGATGAATCCAAAATGGTCAAAAAATGAACCCAAGATGAACCCAAAATGGTCAAAAAATGAGCCCAAGATGAACCCAAAATGGTCAAAAAATGAACTCAAAATGGTCACAAAATGAGCCCAAAATGGTCACAAAAGAAAAACTACTGACAGAGTTAGTTAAACCCAGGATGAACCAAAATGGTAAAAAAATGAACCCAAAATGAGCCCAAAGGTTCACAAAATGAACCCAAGATGAACCCAAAATGGTCACAAAAGAAAAACCACTGACAGAGTTACTTAAACCCAAGATGAACCAAAATGGTCACAAAAGGAACCCAAAATGGTCACAAAATGAACCAAAATGAACCCAAAGGTTCACAAAATGAACCCAAGATGAACCAAAATGAACCCAATGTGGTCAAAAAATGAACCCAAAATGGTCTCAAAATGAACCAAAATGGTCACAAAAGAAAAACCAGTGACAGAGTCAGAACCCAACCTGACACCCTGTGGGTCAGGGTGTTGGTGTCAGTCCCATTGGAATTGTGGCTGCAGCAGTGTCAGGGGTGGTTCTGCTGGAGCAGGGATCCTGTAGGAAAGGGTGGAATCTTCCTCTGAGGATCCAGTGGAAGAGGCAGCTGCTGCTCCTCTGGGAATCCAGTGGAGAAGCTGTGCTGGTGTTCCAGAATCTCCAGATGATATCCAGGTAGGAATGTTTGAAATTTCAGATTGTATCCAGGTAGGAATGCTTGAAACCTCAGATGATATCCAGGTAGGAATGTTTGAAATCTCAGATTGTATCCAGGTAGGAATGTTTGGCTCCTCCCCCTGGGCAGAGCATCTCCCAATGGGATGATGGAATTTTATCAGCCATACAGGGACACTCACTGGCCCATGAACAGCAGATAATTAATAATTAATGGCCCATGAACAGGAGATAGTAAATAATTAACAGCCCATTAACAGGAGATATCTCCTGGAAGGAGGATTGGTTGTGAACAGATAAAGAAAACTGCCCCATGAACAGAAGATAACTGCCCCACCTCTAATGGATGGCAAATAGAATACACATTGCCCTGTCTTCACAAAATGAACCCAAGATGAACCAAAATGGTCACAAAATGGACCAAAATGGTCACAAAATGGACCCAAAATGGTCAAAAAATGAACCCAAGGTGAACCAAAATGTTCACAAAATGAATGCCAGGTCACGGGGTTTCTCACTTTTATAAGTTTTGCTCTGTTTGCATATTGGAGTTAATTGTTCAATTACAGCTTTAGGTTATGAGGTCCCATTCTTCTTGTTTTTTTCTCCTCAATTCACCTTTATTTATGCTCTTGGGCCTGAGATTTGGATTATTTGTCCTTGGTCCCCAGCTAGAGCAGGAATTGTTTTGTCTCCCTGCTCTGGCGAACAGAGCTCCCTATCCCATAATATGAAGCTCAGATCCACCCACTAAAGCAGCACAAAATGTGAAAAATGCCTCAAACCTGAGGCTTTGACCTGTCTGAGTGTCACCTGTGCTCTCCTGGGGCTCTTTCAGGTGCAGGGAGGTACCCGGCCCCACCTGGCCCAGCTCCTGGCTGTGAGGAGTTTGTTCTCAGGCTCTCTGCTGGTGCTCAACAGGCTCCAGGTGGATCATGTGGTGAGTTCAGGTGTTCACCTGCTCAGGTGTGCCCCAAAACCAGCCCAGGGGCAGAGGGAAAGCTGCAGAGGTGCCCTGGGCTGGGTGGGATCTCCATGCCTGGGGGTATTTGGGGTCCTGGGCACTGTGGCAGCAGGTGAGGGGGGCTCAGGTGAGACCCCACCTGCAGCTGGGGGTGCCCCCGGCATTAGGAGGATGTGGAGCTGCTGAGAATGAATCCAGAGGGGGATTTGGGGAAGGAATTTCTCCCTGTGGAGGTGGGAAGGCACTGGGAGGGATTTCCCCATCCATGGAAGTGTTCTGGGATGGGTTGGAGCCAGGTGGGCAGGTGGAAGTGGCTGAATGGGCATTCAGGGGGTAATGGGATCATCTGAATGGGCTTCTGGTGGTCAGTCAGCTTCCAGAAGCTTCCATCTAACAATAGAACAGCATGGTCCAAAAAATGGTCCAAAAATGAACCCGAGATGAACCAAAATGATCAAAAAATGAACCTGAAATGAGCAAAAATGGTCACAAAATGAACCCGAGATGAACTAAAATGGTCAAAAAATGAAACCAAGATGAGCCCAAAATGGTCACAAAATGAACCCAAAATGAACCAAAATGGTCACAAAATGAACCTGAGATGAGCCAAAATGGTCACAAAATGAGCCCAAGATGAGCCAAAATGGTCACAAAATGAACTCGAGATGAACCAAAATGGTCACAAAGTGAACCCAAGATGAGCTGAAATGCTCAAAAAATGAACCCAAGATGAGCTAAAATGGTCACAAAATGAACCCAAAATGGTCACAAAATGAGCCCAAGATGAACCAAAATGGTCAGAAAAGCACAGGGTGCTTTGTTTGGGTTTTTTGAAAGACGTGCTGCAAGCAGCAGGTTTAAAAAGAATATTTCACACTTTCTGCAGAATTTGCTGCAGTGTGGTAAAGGTACCAAAAACCTTTGGTTATTGGTACCTTTGAGTTATATCAGAAGCTCACAACTTCATGGCAATTGTCTTGGTTTGAAAAGCCAGGTGGCTGCCGAGGAAGGCAGGAACCTCTTTTGGAATGGAAAATGGAAACCCTCTCCCTCTGAATTGTTATGATTTTGAAATTAAGGGGCTCCCAGGCGAAGATATGGGAGCAGGAATAACAGTTCTTTATTGGGGAAGAAAATTAAAATTAAAAAAAAAAATTAAAAATGAAACAAAAATAAAATAAAAACAAAAATAAAATAAAATAAAATAAAAACAAAAATAAAATAAAATAAAATAAAATAAAATAAAATAAAATAAAATAAAATAAAATAAAATAAAATAAACAGTGCAGTAATAGAAAACAACCCTGCCAGGGTGAGAGCAGGCCCTGGCCTCCTGTGTGTCAGGGGGTGGCACAGCCCCATCCCATGGGGGCTCAGCTCTCCTGCAGTGCCAGCTGTGGCTCTGCTGGAGCAGGGATCCTGCACAAGGGGGGAGTTTTCCCCCTGCAGCTCCAGGGGTCCTGGAGATGGATGCTCCAGGTAATACCAACCTCAGCCCATCAGGTGTTTCAGGAAAAAAAAACAGGAAAAAAGACAATAAAAATTTGATTTAAATAACACCAGGGTGGGATCCAGGTGTGGCAGGCCCTGGCTCAGGTGACACCTGTGACAGTCTGGCCAGTGCAGGGGGGCAGCACCAACCCAGAACTTCCCAGAACATTCTGGGAATGCAGTGGAGGAGAAATCTGCTCCTCTGGGAATGCAGGGGAAAAGGCTGCTGGGGTGTCCCAAACCTCAGATTGTGTCCAGGCAGGAATATTTGAAACCTCAGATTAGATCCAGGAAGGAATGAAAATGATTGAAATCTCAGATTGTGTCCAGGTAGGAATGTGTGAAATCTCAGATTATATCTGGTTAGGAATGTTTGAAACCTCAGATTGTATCCAGGTAGGAATGTTTGAAATATCAGATTGTATCCAAGTAGGAATGTTTGAAATCTCAGATTGTATCCAGGCAGGAATGTTTGGCTCCTCCCCTGGGTGGAGCATCTCCCAGTGGGATGATGGAATTTTATCAGCCATGCAGGGACCCTCCCTGGCCATTAACAGAAGGTAATTAATAATTAATGGCCCGTGAACAGGAGATATCTCCCTGAAGGGTGGATTGGTTGTGGAAGACATAAAGAAAATTGCCCAATGAACAGAAGATAACTCTCCTAGCTTCTATTCATGGGCCATTAATTATTAATTACCTCCTGTTCATGGGCCAGGGAGGGTCCCTGCATGGCTGATAAGAACTACAGCATCCCATTGGGAGATGTGAGCCCAGGGGGAGGAGCCAAACATTCCTACCTGGATACAATCTGAGATTTCAAACATTCCTACCTGGATACAATCTGAGATTTCAAAATTCCTACCTGGATGCAATCTGAGATTTCAAACATTCCTGCCTGGACACAATCTGAGGTTTCAAACATTCCTACCTGGATACAATCTGAGGTTTGGGACACCCCAGCAGCCTTTTCCCCCTGCATTCCCAGAGGAGCAGCTTTCTTCTCCATTGCATTCCCAGAATGTTCTGGGAAGTTCTGGGGTGGTGCTGACCTCCTGCACTGGCCAGACTGTCACAGGTGTCACCTGAGCCAGGGCCTGCCACACCTGGATCCCACCCTGGCTTTGTTTCAATCAAATCCTTGGTTTTTATTGTCTTTTTTCCTGTTTTTTTTTTTTTGCCTGAAACACCTGATGGGCTGAGGTTGGTATTACCTGGAGCATCCATCTCCAGCAGCCCTGGAGCTTCAGAGGAAAACTCCCCCCTTGTGCAGGACCCCTGCTCCAGCAGAACCACACCTGGCAGTGCAGCAGGGCTGAGCCACCATTGTGGCACTCAAGTTTCTAAAATTTCAGATCTGAGTTTGCTGTTGCCAAACAGGTCCCTGTGCTGTCCATCCTTTAAAGGGAGGGTGGCAGAGACCTTGGGCATTGATTTTATTTCAAATTCCCCCATCCACCTGGGGAAGGACACCGTGCTGGGTGGGAAGGTGAGCAAAGAGGGCTGCAGGCACCCACAGGTGCCCTCCTTGTCGTGCACAGAGAGCCCTGAGCCAGGTGCTGTTCCTGACCCCTCACCTGCCCGCCTTCCTCCTGCGGCGCCGCCTGCGCAGCCACGTCCTGGAGATCCAGCACCTGGACCACGCCCTGCTGCACCTGGGGCTGGGCCAGCTCTCTGAGGAGGAGCTCCGAGCGGTGAGCGCGCCTCAGCACACCCGTGCCAGCCTCAGCACACCCGTGCCAGCCTTGGGGCACCTCAGGTGGCACCTGCAGGGCCTCGGGCACGAGGTTGATCCAGTCTGGGGAAGGGTTTTTGGTGCTGGGGTCACACCCGGGGTGGGGAAGGGTTCCTCACTTCTCTTCCTGTGCACTTGACATGGTAGTTCATGTTTGGGCTCAAGTTATTATTTATTATATTTATTATTATTGTTTATTATTTCTTAAATTATTTCTTAATTATTTCTTGTATATTATTTCTTAAATTATGATTTATTTATTATTTCTTCTTTATTATTCCTTAAATTATTATTTCTTTATTTTTTCTTTATTATTTTTTCTTTATTATTTTTTCTTTATTATTATTTCTTTATTATTATTTCTTTATAATTTCTTCTTTATTATTTCTTAAATTATTATTTCTTTATTATTTCAGTAAAACAGTCTCACTACTGTGAGTTCAGCAGCAAGGCACAAAATGGCCAACAATGTTTTGTTGCAAGGTGTTTTAAGACTAAATTATCCAATTAAGAGCTGACTCCTGGATTATTTTCCCTTTTAACCCAAGAACTGATCCTCAGGCCACGAGGTTGATCCAGTCTGGGGAAGGGTTTTTGGTGCTGGGGTCACACCCGGGGTGGGGAAGGGTTCCTCACTTCTCTTCCTGTGCACTTGACATGGTAGTTCATGTTTGGGCTCAGGCTATTATTTAATATATTTATTATTATTCTTTATTATTTCTTAAATTATTATTTTTTATAATTTCTTAAATTATTTTTATTATTTCTTCTTTATTATTTCTTAAATTATTATTTCTCTATTATTCTTTATTATTTCAGTAAAACAGCCTCACTACTGTGAGTTCAGCAGCAAGGCACAAAATGGCCAACAATGTTTTGTTACAAGGTCTTTTAAGACTAAATGATCCAATTAAGAGCTGACACCTGGATTATTTTCCCTTTTAACCCAGGAACTGATTCCTTTTGATACCCAGAATATTTCCCCTTTTAACCCAAGAACTGATCCCCTTTTGACACCCAGATTATTTTCCCTTTTAACTCAATAACTGATCCCCTTTTGGCACCTGGATTATTTTCCTTTTAACCCAAGAACTGATTCCCTTTTGAACCTGGATTATTTCCCTTTTAACCCAATAACTGATTCCAAAGAGCCCCCAGTGCAGATTTTTCTGCCCAATTACAAAATCCCACCCAAACCCATGAAGAAGCAGCCCAGGATGCCACCCTGTGCCCTCCATCTTGCCCACTAAAAATCCCCAAACCTCAATTTCTCACCTACACCGCTCTCTATAATTTATTTCACATTTTTGTGGGTTCCAGTCTAGCTTGAAGTTTAGGAAACTCTCCGTGAGTGAGGGTCAAAGTCAGGGCAGCCCAGAGCAGACAGAGGAATATTCCCAGTGGGTTTCCACATCTCCCCCTCCCTGAGGGGGTGCTGGGTGTCTGTGTGTCTGTCCCTGACCGTGTCTGTGTGTCCCCAGGCCTGTTTCCACATCTCCCCCTCGCTCAGGGGGTGCTGGGTGTCTGTGTGTCCGTCCCTGACCGTGTCTGTGTGTCCCCAGGCCTGTTACCTGCGTGGGCTGAACTCCACTCACCTGGGCAGGGCCGAGTGCCAGGCGTGGCTGGAGCAGTGGCTCAGGCTCTCCTGTGAGCTCCAAGGTACCTCTGGGAGGGGGAGCACCCCAAGAACCTTCCCTGGGCTCAGGAGTGGCACTGCTGGGCTGATTCGTCACCAGCTGGGCTCACCCCCCTCACCTGTGCAGAGTCTGTGCCCGTGCCCATCCCAGTGCCCATCCCAGTGCTCCCCAGTGACCCCCTGTGCCCATCCCAGTGCTCCCTTTGTGCCCATCCCAGTGCCCCCCAATGCCCATCCCAGTGCTCCCAGTGCCCATCCCAGTGCCCATCCCAGTGCTCCCCAGTGCTCCCTTTGTGCCCATCCCAGTGCCCCCCAATGCCCATCCCAGTGCTCCCAGTGCTCCCAGTGCCCATCCCAGTGCCCATCCCAGTCCCCATTCCAGTCCCCATCCCAGTGCTCCCCCTGTGCCCAGTTCTCCCCCCATGCCCATCCCAGTGCTCCGCTGTGCCCATCCCAGTCTCCATTCCAGTGCTCCCATGCCCATCCCAGTGCCCTCCCTATGTCCATCCCAGTGCCCATCCTGGTGCTCCCAGTGCCCATCCCAGTGCTGGCCATGCCCATCCCATTGCTCCTTCCATGCCCAGCCCTGTGCCCCCAGTGCCCATCCCAGTTCTCCCCCATTTCCATCCCAGTGCTCCCCATTCCCATCCCAGTATTCCCCCTGTGCCCATCCCAGTGCTGCCCCAGTGCCCATCCCAGTGCTCCCCATTCCCATCCCAGTGATCCCCAGTGCCCATCCCAGTGCTCCCAGTCTGCCAGGTTCCTATTTCAGTGCTGCCCAGTCCCCCCAGAATCCCCCAGTGCCCCCCACAGGGCTCCCAGTCCACCCAGAACAACCTGTGCCCACCCCAGTGTCCCCCAGTGCCACTCCCCTGCCAGTCCCAGCTCTCCCAGTGCCCCCAGTGCTGCCCAGTCCACCCAGAACCCCATCCATGCCCACCCCGGCCCCTCGAGTACCTCCAGTGCTTGTGCCAGTCTCTCATGGTGCCCCCCAGTGCCACTCGCCTCCTAATCCCAGCTCCCCCAGTGCCCCCAGTGCCCCCAGTGCCCCCCATAGTGCTCTCAGTCCACCCAGGGCCCATCCTGTGCCCATTCCATCACCCCCAATGTCCCCCAGTGCCACTCCCCTGCCAGTCCCAGCCCTCCCAGTGCTCCCAGTGCCAGTCCCAGCTGTCCCACTGCCCCCCCCCCCAGTGCCCCCGGTGCCCCCAGTGCCCCCAATGCCCCTGTGTCCCCAGTACCAGTCTCTAGCGGTGACCCAGTGTCCCCCAGTGCCAGTCCCAGCTCTCCCAGTGCCCCCAGTGCCCCCGGTGGCCCCAGTGCCAGTCTCTCATGGTGTCCCTGTGTCCCCGCAGCCTCGGAAGCCTCTCTGCTGGTGCACAGCATGGTCCTGCTGGCCCTGGACCCCCGCCAGCCCCCGAGGGACATCCCCGAGGGACATCCTGGGGGGTGACAGGTGGCACCTGCTTGTGTCCCCCCGCCCCAGCTGGTACTGCCACAGTGACCCTGGGGGTGACAGGTGGCACCTGCGTGTGTCCCCCCGCAGCTGGCACTGCCACAGTGACTCAGTGACTCTCAGGGGGTGACAGGTGGCACCTGCGTGTGTCCCCCCCCAGCCCAGGCTGTGCCCCCCTGTGCAGCCCCTGGCACAGCTGGCAGAGGTGGTGGCTTTGCTGGTCAGTAATTAACTGTGTCTTGTTAATTGTGGGGGCAGAGAGCGGCTCCCGGAGCTGGGGCTGTTCCTGTGGGATCTGCTGGAGGTTCTTGTTGGAGCTTCTGGAGGTTCCTGTGGGACCTTTTGGGTGTTCCCATGGGATTTTGTGGATGCTTCCCATGGGGTTTTCGGGAGGTTCCTGTGGGACCTTCTGGATGTTCCTGTGGGATCTCCTGAATGTTTGTGTGGAATCTGCTGGAGGTTCCTGTGGGATCTGGTGAATGTTCTCATGGGATCTCTTGGATGTCCCTGTGGGATCTGCTGGAGGTTCCTGTGGGATCTCCTGGATGTTCCCATGGAATCTGGTGGATGCTTCTCATGGGATCTGCTGGATGTTCCTGTGGGATCTGCTGGAGGTTCTTGTTGGATCTGCTGGATGTTCCTGTGGGATCTGCTGGATGTTCCTGTGGGATTTCTTGGATGTTCCTCTGAGATCTCCGGGATGTTCCCATGGGATCTTCTGGGTGTTCCTGTGGGATTTGGTGGATGCTTCCTATGGGATCTTCAGGATGTTCCTGTGGGGTCTTCTGGATGTTCCCGTGGAATTTGGTGGATTCCCATGGGATCTGCTGGATGCTCCTGTGGCATCTGCTGGAAGTTCCTGTGGGATCTGCTGGATGCTCCTGTGGGATCTGGTGGGTGTTCCTGTGGGATCTTCTGGATGTTTCCGTGGAATTTGGTGGATGATTCCCATGAGATCTTTGGGATGTTCCCATGAGATCTTCGGGATGTTCTTGTGGGATCTGCTGGAGGTTCCTGTGAGATCTGCTGGATGTTCCCGTGGAATTTGGTGGATGCTTCCTATGGGATCTCCTGGATGTTCCCATGGGATCTTTAGGATGTTCCCGTGGGATCTTCAGGATGTTCCTGTGAGATCTTCTGGATGTTCCTGTGGGATCTGCTGGCCCTGGCTCCCTCCTGGACACTTTTCCTGTTTCTTTTCTCCACTGAACTGTCTTAAATGTCCCCGCCCTCCCTTGGGGGTTGAGCAGCACCCTGGAATTCCCAGCGACCTCCCAGGCCCCTGTGGGATCTCCTGGGAGCCCTTTGGGATCTCCTGAGAGCCTTTTGGGCTTTCCTGGGATCCTTTTGGGATCTCCTGAGAACCGTTTTGGGATCTCCTGAGAATCTTTTGGGGTTTCCTGAGAGCTTTTTGGGGTTTCCTGAGAACCTTTTGGGGTTTCTTGAGAACTTTTTGAGGTCTCCTGAGAGCCTTTTGGGATCTCTTGAGAGCCTTTTGGGGTATCCTGAGAGAATTTGGGGTTTCCTGAGATCCTTTTTGGGTTCCCTGAGAACCTTTCGGGGTTCCCTGAGAGCCTTTTGCCATTTCCTGAGAACCTTTTGGGGTTTCCTGAGGTCCTTTTGGGGTTTCCTGAGGTCCTTTTGGGATTTCCTGAGAACCTTTTGGGATTTCCTGAGAACCTTTTAGGGTTCCCTAAGAGCATTTTGGGGTTTCCTGGGAGCCTTTTGGGGTTTCCTGAGATCCTTTTGGGGTCTCCTGAGAACTTTTTGGGGTTTCCTGAGAGCCTTTTGGGGTTTCCTGGGATCCTTTTGGGGTTCTGGGGTGGCTGCAGCTGCCTCTGCTCCCCCCAGGGCTGGGCAGGGCCTTTTTGGGGTTTCCAGGACTGCGCCCCCAAATTCATCCCCCCTTGAAGCCCCTTTGTCCTTTCCCCCCTTCATTTCCCACTCCAGCAACTTTAGGGTTCAACTTTGGGGCCTGAGAATTCCTGGGAACTGGCCCCAAACTGGAGGAACTGGGGGCTCCAATGGCTTTGGGGGTGACCCCCCCAAAGAGGACACGGCCATGGGGACACCCCAAAAATTCCCTTTTTAAAGCATTTTTGGGATTTAAAGGGGTGGGAGCCACCCCCTTCCTCACCTTCCTGCTGGGTTTTGGGATTTTCAGAGCCCCCCCTTGAGAAATTCACTTTTCAGCCACAATTCAATCCAATTGAATCTTTTATTTTTATTTTTCCACCTCAATATTCTCCTTAAATTCAGCATTTTTGTGAATTTCAAACCCCCCCCCCGCTTTGAGAAATTCACTTTTCAGCCACAATTCACATCTAATTTTACCTTTTTTTTTGGTTTTTCATTAAATATTGCCCTTAAATTCCACATTTTTGTGAATTTCAGAGCCCCCCCCCTTGAGGAATTCGCCATTTTTCAGCCACAATTCAATTTCATTTAACCTTTTTTTTTGTTTTTCCACTTAAATATTCCCCTTAAATTTCACATTTAATAGATTTCCCCATAAATTTCTGTGACTTTCAGAGCCCTCCCTTGAGGAATTCATTTTACAACCACAATTCACATCTAATTTTACCTTTTTTTTTGTTTTTCCACTTAAATATTCCCCTTAAATTCCACGTTTTTGTGAATTTCAGAGCCCCTCCTCGAGGAATTCACTTTTCAGCCACAATTCAATCTAATTTGACCATTTTTTTTTCTTTTTCCACTTAAATATTCCCCTTAAATTCAGCATTTTTCAGGAAAAAGGAGCCTATTGTTAAATTGCCCATTATTTGTGGGCATGGTTGGGAAAAAAAATAAAATTGTAATATTGAAGAGAAGCTTTGTATTCACAAAATTTGAGAAAATAAAAATGAAAAATCCATTGGGGGGGCTCGGAGGAATTTGAGGGGACATCTGGATTTAGGGGGCCTCATGGACCAGGATCTGGTGGATGAAGTCAAATAAAAATTATTAAAAAAATGGAAAAACGCCCTTGAAATGACTGAGATTTGGTAAAAGTGAATAAATTCTGGGAGTTCTGGGGGGGGGGTCACAGCTGGGGTCACATCTGGGGTCAGATTTGGGGTCACATCTGGGTCACAGCTGGGGTCACCCCCAGGCCAGGGTGGGGGAGCAGGGGATCCGTGGGGATCAAAAATACGGGAAAATGGGGATTGTGACCCTCAGTCCTGTCACCCCTCAGTCCTGTGTCACCTCTGAGCTGTTTGTCACCTCCGTGCCCTGTGTCACCTCTGAGCCCCGTGTCACCACCCAACTCTTTGTCACCCCTCAGTTCTGTGTCACCTCTCACCTCTGTGTCACCTCTCAGCCCCGTGTCCCCTCTCAGTCCTGTCACCCCTCACCCGTGTGTCACCTGTGTCACCCCTCAGTTGTGTCACCTCTGTGCCCTGTGTCACCCCTCAGTCCTCTGTCACTCCTTTGTCACCTCTGAGCCCCGTGTCACCCCCCAGCTCTTTGTCACCCCTCAGTTCTGTGTCACCTCTGTGCCCTGTGTCACCTCTCACTTCTGTCACCTCCCAGCCCTGTGTCATTCCTTTGTCACCTCCCGGCCTTGTGTCACCCCTGAGCCCTGTGTCACTTCTCAGGCCCGTGTCACCCCTCAGCTGTGTCACCTCTCAGTTCTGTCACCCCTCAGTCCTGTGTCACCGATTTGTCACGTCTCAGCCCTGTGTCACCCATTTTTCACCCCTCAGTTCTGTCACCCCCCAGCTCTTTGTCACCCTTCAGCCCTGTGTCACCTCTCAGCCCCGTGGGACCCCTCAGTCCTGTGTCACCTCTGAGCTGTTTGTCACCTCTGTGCCCTGTGTCACCCCTCAGTTCTGTCACCCCTCAGTCCTGTGTCACTCCTTTGTCACCTCTGTGCCCTGTGTCACCCCTCAGTTCTGTCACCTCCCAGCCCTGTGTCACTCCTTTGTCACCTCCCGGCCTTGTGTCACCCCTGTGTCACCTGTGAGCCCTGTGTCACCCCTCAGTTCTGTGTCACCTCTGTGCCCTGTGTCACCTCTGTGCCCTGTGTCACCCCTGAGTTCTGTCACCTCCCAGCCCTGTGTCACCCCTCAGTTCTGTATCACCTGTTTGTCACCCCTGTGCCCTGCATAACCTCTCAGTTCTGTCACCCCTCACCCCCGTGTCACCCCTGTGTCACTTCAGCCCTGTCACCACATCCTGGGTGGTGGCACAGGGACAGTGCCAGCCTTGGGGACATGACACAGGGACAGTGCCAGCCCTGGGCGGTGGCACAGGGACAGTGCCAGCCCTGGATGGTGGCACCCATGGGGGGTGACAAAGGGACAGTGCCAGCCCTGGATGATGGCACAGGGACAGTGCCAGCCATGGGTGGTGGCACAGGGACAGTGCCAGCTCTGGGGGGTGGCACAGGGACAGTGCCAGCCCTGGATGATGGCACAGGGACAATGCCAGCCCTGGATGATGGCACAGGGACAGTGCCAGCCATGGGTGGTGGCACAGGGACAGTGCCAGCTCTGGGGGGTGGCACAGGGACAGTCTCCAGCCTCCAGGGCAGAGCCAAAGCTGCTGGAGGGAAACCAGAAAGTAAAACTGGAATTCTTTTCTTTCTCTGCTTTGCTTTCTTTATTCTATCTCTTAAAAACTGCCAATAAAATTTTAAAAATTAAAGCCCCCAAATATCTTCAGCATCATTCCCCAAGCAAAAAAGAAAAAAACAGAATAAAAAGCAAAAAAAAGAACAGATACAAAAAAATTCCCTCATCCATAAAACCATCTACACCCACCCCTAAAGCCCCTCCTAAATTAATCAAATTGAATTGGTTTGAATTGAATTGAATTGAATCTAATGTAATCTAATGTAATCTAATGTAATCTAATCTAATATTAATCTAATGTAATCTAATGTAATCTAATGTAATCTAATGTAATCTAATCTAATATTAATCTAATCTAATCTAAGGTAATCTAACGTAATCTAATCTAATATTAATCTAATCTAATGAATGGAATGGAATGGAATCTAATCTAAAATCTAATCTAATCTAACCTAGTCTAGTCTAGTCTAGTCTAATCTAATCTAACAAATATAATCTAATCTAGTCTAGCCTAGTCTAATCTATCTAAGCAATCTAATCTAGATTGTTTCTAGTATAATTAAGCAAATCTAATCTAATCTAATTTAATCTAATCTAATTGAATCTAATTTAATCTCCCATCTCTAATAGAGCCGTAAAGGGGTCAGAGTCCCAATCCATGAGCTCCCTGCTGGCCTGGAAGTTTCCGGCCTCCTGCTCGTCGGGGATGCAGCTGAGCAGGTTCCCTGTCATCTCCTCGGGCCACGCGGCCTCCAGGAACGCTGTGGCCATCAGGGTTTCATCCAGGCCTGGTTCAGCAGGGCTGGGCTCAGGGAGGGCCTGGGGCCAGCCCTGTGCCCTGCTGGGGTGCAGGGGGGAGGTTCCAGGCTGCCCCAGAGCACAGAATTCCCCCTGCTCCGCGGGGGCATCCAGCAGCGCTTCCCACTCCGTGCTGCTCTTCAGCTCCGTCAGCTCGCCCGGCCCCTCCTGGCACCCCTGGGCACCGCTGGGCGCCCAGGGCGCCTCTGCCCAGGGCTGCTGGCTCTGCTGGGCCTCTCGGTGGCAGCTCTCAAACTCCTCGAACTCGCACAGCAGCCGCTGCAGCTCCGTGCCCACCTCGAGGTCGCCGCGGGGGACGGAGGCGGTGGCGGTGCCGGCGGGGCTGGGGACACGCCGGGGGCGCTTCTGGGCTCTCCTGGAGGCTGGGACAGGATCTGGAAGGGCCCTGTGGGACAGAGCTGTGTCACCGTCGTGTTTGGTGAAAAATCCTCTTTGCCCAGGGTGCTTCTCCTGGGAAGCCGAGAAGGCTCAGGGAAAAAGGAAAACAATTCGGGTCTCATTTGCTTCTCCTGTGTTTCGCTGCTTTGGAATGTGGTTGGAGATTGTTCCTCCAACTACATCTGCAAACAGGTGATTGTTTCATTGGTTTCTGCTGTGGACATTGGACACTGTTTACAGGTGATTGTTTCATTGGTTTCTGCTGTGAATTGTTTGGAATTAATGAATTAATGGCGCCAACTGGGGCCAAGACGTGTCGGACTCTGGAAAGAGTCACGAGATTTCATTATAATCTTGTTAAACCTTCTGTCTGTATCCTTTCTCTGTTATCTAGTGGAGTTTAGTATAGCATTCCTTTATATAATATAAAATTATATATAACATAAAATTATATGTAACATAAAATTACATATATATAATTGAGGAGAGAAACTTCTGGGCTTTTTTTCCTTTTTTAGGAGACAAAGGATAATTTTGTCACTCTGTCAACAGCGGGGCACATTCCTACACTCCAAAATTTCCCTTGAACTTTGAGAGGGTGACCTGAGAGTTGTCTCTGTACAAGGATTAGCTGCAAGTTGTTAAACCAGTAAAATGAATATGCATGAACCTATTATGAGACCTTATGCATATGTACAACCAAGGGGGGATAAAAAAATATATATATTATAATATATATAATATAAAATTATATATAACAACATAACAATGAGCCTTCTAAGTACATGGAGTCAGATTCATTCCTTCCTGCCATGAGGGATCCCAGAAAATATCACACCTGATAATGACTTTCATTCCTAATAATCACTTTCATTCCTAATAATGACTTTCATTCCTAATAATCACTTTTTTTCTTCTTTCCTTGGTTCAGCTCCAGAGCCCCACTGAGGGGTGTTTTACCAGGAGCAAGGACCTCTTGCCCTAACTAATTTTTTTCTCTGTAAAGAGCTTTGTTATTTTGCCCTTTATTAAAACTTTTCTGTTTCCAACACCGCCACAGAAGCCATCCTGCTGATTTTATCCATCTGAAGTAGCTGAGCTATCTCAAACATGATACAAATCACCAAAATCTTATAAAATCTAGCTCGAAGAAACCCATATATCAGTGGATTTGGGTTTTTTCCCTCTTGCACCTAGTTTGGTGTACTCTATAGAGTTTTGTTATTTTGTCTTTTATTAAAACTTTTTATTACAACTTTTCTCTTTCCCAACACCACCACAAAAGCCATCCTGCTGATTTTAACCATCTGAAATAGCTAAGCTACCTTGAACATGATACAAATCACCAAAATCTTATAAAATCTAGCTTGAAGAGACCCTTATATCAGTGGATTTGGGTTTTTTCCCTCTTGCATCTAGCTCAGTTTACTCTATAGAGTTTTGTTATTTTGTCTTTTATTAAAACGTTTTATTACAACTTTTCTCTTTCCCAACACCACCACAAAAGCCATCCTGCTGATTTGAACCATCTGAAATAGCTAAGCTACCTCGAACATGATATAAATCACCAAAATCTTATAAAATCCAGCTCAAAGAAACCCATATATCAGTGGATTTGGTTTTTTTTCTGCAAATCACCTGTGCCCTTTGAGGGTGCTGCTCTTGAGACACTGGGCGTATTGGGGGTGAAGCTTCCAGAAGGCTCCTCTGCCCGGCTCCCCCTTCTCACGGGGCACCTTGACAAAGCGCTTGTTGACGCACAGGTTGTGCCTGATGGAGCTCTGGAGGCAAAAAAAAAAAGGAACAAACTTTTAAAATTTTAACATTTTAATAGTAATAAAATGGTTGTAAAAATAGTAATATAATTAGAGTAAGAAAAACTTGGACAATTAGGATTTAGGACAAGATGAGACAATAAAAACAAAGAGTTGTGGATGGTCTCGGTACCTTTTTCTGGGCAAAATAAGCCCAGAAAACAGAGGATTAACCCTTAAAAGCAACAGCCTGTTGCATATTCATACACCTCATGAATGATTCATAAATTCCATTCAAACACAGGATTCTGGCTGGGCAGTGTCAGCTTCTTCCTCTGAATCCTGAGGTGTCTTCAGCGCTGAGCAAGGCGGGAATGTGAAAAATGCCAATCATTTCTTTTTAAAATTTTCAAAGTTTAATAGTAATAAAATAGTTATAAAAATAGTAATATAATCAAAGTAATAAAAATTTGGACAATTAGGATTTAGGACGATATAAGACAATAAAATGGACGGGTCAGGTACCTTTTTCTGGGCAAAATAAGCCTGAAAAATGACACACATTAATAGAGGATTAACCCTTAAAAGCAACAGCCTGTTGCATATTCATACATCTCATGAATGATTCATAAATTCCATTCAAACACAGGATTCTGGCTGGGCAGTGTCAGCTTCTTCCTCTGAATCCTGATGGCCAAGGGGGGAAGAACTCGATAAAAAAGCAATAAATTCTCTTTCTCTGAAAGATTCAGGTGTCCTGTGGCTGCAATCTCGGTGGGAGTCCTCCCCAAAAAAAGAATCCTACATAGCATTGTTTCTATTTTAATATTATGCTATAGCGTAAACTACATTTAACACACTACTTAAGAAAATTAATACAACACAACTTTCTAACATAACACATATAATATTCATTTGAATATTTGGAAAAAACCAAGCATAAAATGCACATTTTTCACAATATTTAACACACTACTTAAGAAAATTAATACAACACAACTTTCTAACGTAACACATAAAATATTCATTTGAATATCTGTGGAAAGCCAATCATAAAATGCACATTTTTCACATCCAGGACTGGGGGCTGTGCAGAGCCCTGTGTGGCCATGGAAGGCTCCAACCATCCTGTCCCAGATTATAAAGCAAATTGAATTCTGTTTTTCATCTGTATGGCAGTTGTCTTCTCCTCGATGGGCAGATTTCCTTATCTCTTTCACACCCACTCCTCCCTCCAGGGGGGACATCTGCTGATAAGGGGCCATTGAATGTCACTGCGTGTCTGATAAGAACTATTGTCACCATGATATCTTCTGAAAAATCCTCTTTGCCCAGGATTTTTCTCCTGAAAATCTGAGAAGCCTCAGAAAATAATGAAAACAACAATTATCTGATTGCTTTGGAGAGCTGGAGATCGTTTACCAACAGGTGCATGTTTGATTGGTTCCATGTGAATTGTTTTAATTTAATGACCAATCACAGCCAGCTGTGTCAGACTCTCTGAATCAGGAGTTTTTATTATTCATTCTTGTTAAGCCTTCTGATGTATCCTTTCTCTATTTCTTTAGTATAGTTTTAATATAGCATTCTATAATATAATATAATTATAATATAATATAATATGATATGATATATGATATGATATGATATGATATGATATGATATGATATGATATAATATAATATAATATAATATAATATAATATAATATAATATAAATGATATAATAAATATAATTTATATAATATAATAGCATAAATTCTATATAATAAAATATCATGGTATTATGAAATATAATATAATATAATATAATATAATATAATATAATAATAAATCAGCCTTCTGAGAACAAGGAGTCAGATCCTCATCTCTCACCTCGTCCTGGGGACCTCACAAACACCACAAACTACAGCATCCCATTGGGAGATGCTCCACCCAGAGGGAGGAGCCAAGAATTCCTACCCGGATAGAACCTGAGATTTCAAACATTCCTACCTGGATAGAATCTGAGATTTCAAACATTCCTACCTGGATACAATCTGAGATTCCAAACATTCCCACCTGGATACAATCTGAGATTTCAAACATTCCTACCCAGATACAATCTGAGATTTCAAACATTCCTACCCAGATATAATCTGGAGATTCTGAAACACCAGCACAGCTTCTCCACTGGATTCCCAGAGGAGCAGCTGCCTCTTCCACTGGATCTTCAGAGGAAGATTCCACCCTTTCCTACAGGATCCCTGCTCCAGCAGAAGCACCCCTGACACTGCAGGAGGGCTGCAGCCACAATTCCTGGACTGATACCAACACCCTGACCCACAGGGTGTCAGGTTGGGTTCTGACTCTGGCAGTGTTGTTCTAGTGCACTGCATTGTTTATTTTATCCTTTTATTTTCTTCCCTATTAAAGAACTGTTATTTCCTGCTCCCATATTTTTGCCTGACAGCCCCTTAATTTCAAATTTAAAACAATTCAGAGGGGTGGGGAGGGTTTACATTTTCCATTTCAGGGGTGGGTCCTGCCTTCCTTAGCAGACTCCTGTCTTTCCAAACCAAGACAAACTGTTATTTCCTGCTCACATATTTTTTTGCCTGAGAACCATTAACTTAAAATTTATAGTAATTTGGAGGGGGGGAGATTTACATTCTCCATTTCAGGGGAGGGTCCTGCCTTCCTCACCACACACCTGGCTTTCCAAACCAAGACAAACTGTTATTCCTGCTCCCATAGTTTTAATAAAAAATTTATAGCAATTCGGCTGAGGGGAGGGTTTACATTCTCCATTTCAGGGGAGGCTCCTGCCTTCCTCAGCAGGCACTTTCCAAACCCAGACGCCTCCTCCTACCTGCCAGCTGGGGTGGGCACGGCGGAAATAGCAGAAATTATCGCTGATCCACTTGCAGATGGCAGCCAGGGTGAGCTTGGGCTGCTGGCTGGCTTCCAGGGCCATGCAGATCAGGGTGGCATAGGAGTAGGGTGGCTTGACGTGGCTGTTTGTCCTGTAGTCGATGTCCCCTGGGGGCCCAGGCGGGGTCACAGCCCCGGGCAGGCTCGTGGTGACCAGGGAGGGCGCGGGCGAGCGCGTGATGTCGATGTATTGGCAGAGCTCCTCGGAGGTCAGGGGAAAACCCGGGCTCTGGAAGTCCACCAGGCTCACCAGGTTCTCCCAGATGCTGCAGCGGTCCTCGGGGTCCTGGGAGATGGGGGCCAAGCCGAGGTGGGCGCCCGTGAGGTCGGCCAGCCACAGCAGGTCGGGCTGGGCACCGCTCTGCTCCTCCTGGCCGGAGCCCTGAGCTGTGGGCACGGGGCTGGAGCACACCATGGCTCACAGCGCTGGGTGGATGCTGCAGGAGAGTGAAATAAGGGAAAGGGCAGAGTGAAATAAGAGATTTTTTGTCACAGACATCTTTTATGAAAAATCCTTTCTTTAGGATTTTTCCTCCTGAGAAGCTGAGAAGCCTCAGGAACAAAATGAAAACAATGATTATCTGCTGTTGTGGAATGCAACAGGTTGATCTTTGATTGGCACATCTTAGATGTTTGTAATTTATGGCCAATCACAGCCCAGCTGGCTCGGACAGAGAGCCAAACCACAAGCCCTTGTTATTCATTCTTTGCTATTCTATTCTTAGCCAGCCTTCTGATCAAACCTTTTTATTCTATTCATTTAGTATAGTTTTAATGTAATATATATAATAAAATAATAAATCAAATTTTATATGATTTTCAAATGTAATCTATATCATAAAATAATAAATCATAAAATAATAAATCAAATCTGAAACATGGAGTCAGATCCTCATCTCTTCCCCAATCCAAGAGCCCCTGTGAACATGGTCACAATTTTTCATGGCTCACACTGCTGGGTGGATGCTGCAGGAGGAAGAGGCACAGTGGAATAAGAGATTTTTGGAGTTCACTTGTCTGATGGTGTTCACAGGAGTCTTAGGACTCCCCATTTCAGGGGAGGCTCCTGCCTTCCTCAGCACACACCTGATTTTCAAACCAAGACTGGGTTGCTGCTGGGTTTTGGCTGACACGGCTGGGTCCAAGCCCCTCCTGGCTTTGGAGCTGTGGTGCCAAAACTCCAGCACCAGCTGGGGGTGGCTGGGGCAGCTGAGACATAAACTTTAAGGAATTTGGAGATTTTAGAGGAGCTAAGCTTTTAGTTAGAGATAAGCTTTGAGTTAATTGAAATAAATGGGTAGGCCTTGATGAAGTTAAGAGTTAGTAGTTAATTAATAATTGATTGCTTGTCAGCACAATGTTTGGTTAGCTGGGTTTCTAATGAAGAATACAGAAACTGATAAATGGCTTTTAGGAACATCAGACAATTGTAGGGCTCCTCTGTTCTGAAACCAATTGAAGACGGGAATGGGAGTTCTACCAAGGGTTCATTTGTCAGATTTGCATTGAAAAGGTAGAAAGGTCAGAACGAGGAAGACTTCATTTACTTCCTCATTTTGGGACCCCTCCCCATGAAAGGGACCCCATTTCAAGGGACAAACTGCACGTGCTTAATGGCTTTTGAACTAATTACATTATGGGGCGGGGAATGGGATGTACCAGAGTTATGAATTTGTATTTGTAATTTGGGTACTCAATACTTGTATAGATAAAAGGACTCTGCAATCACCTGTAAATTGCAGTGTGTATTTGGGAATTATCCCGCAATAAACATCCACTTTCTAACTCTAAACTGTCAGAGAGTTTTTCTCTGTCACAGTTGGATATCGGCACTAGATCTATATCAATATCTTTTAATAAATCAGTGGAGTCTATTTATTCTGTATATCGCTTCAAGAGGGTTGAAGTTCTGCGAGGTGCAGCCGCTGCCTGACACCCAAACAGGAGTTCCTGGAACACCTGGGGCCTGGCTGGGTGACACCTCTGGGTGTTGGACACGGAGCTGCCTGCCCTGGGGGGTTTTACAGCCCTGAGCCTCGGGAAATTCCCTCTAAGCCCCCTAAACCCACCAGGCTGGCACTGCCCAGCGAGGTTTTGGCAGGAAAGAAATCAGCATCCCCTCCCAGCCCTTAAACAACACAAACCCAGTCCTGCATCCCACCAAGCGAGGTTGTTGCTCACAGGTAGCAGAAAGCTCCAACACCCCAACACATCGCAGGGTCCAACACCTCCACCCTAAAAACCTCATCCATCCCCCTATCCCGTCCCTGCCACCAATTTCCTCCCCTTTGCTGCCATTTGTTTGCCATCTCTCCCATCCCCTGGTCCCCAAAACCAACCCGTAGCAGGGAGTGACCCCAAGCCCAGCGTCCCTCCGAGCGAGCGGCAGCTTCAGCCTGCGGGGAGCGGGGATGCTGCGCTGGTTCCGGCTCCGGGCTGCAAATCCGGGATGTTGGCGTGGCTTTTGGGCCAGCAGAGAGACAAGGAGGGAGGGAGAGGGAGCGGCCGGAGGGCAGCAGCGACCGCTGGCCCAGCGGAACCGGGGTGGAACCCGGGGCGCGCGGGGGACGCCGCCGTTTGGGGCGGGCGGCTCGCGGGCGGCTCCCGGGAACGGGCATTCACTCGCCTCGTGGCCAAACGGACTCTTTGGATACTTGTCAGGCTCAGCGGAGCGGCGGCACCGAGCCCCGGTAGCGGGGGAGCCGCGGCATCCCCGGAGCGCTCCCTCCTCGCCCGTTGCTGCAGCCCCGGGAGAGGCGAGCGAGCCCGGCCCGGGAGGGAGAGCGCGGAGCGTGGAAGGGCAGGAGCGCAGGAGAGACGGGAAACCGCTGCGGGGAAAGGAGGAGGGGAAAGAGCAGCGAGACCGGGAATGGTGCCCGGGGGTGCCGGGGGACCCGCGGTGCCCAGGGCGGGGCAGCGGCCCCGAAGGCGATGTCCTGCCCTGTGTCCTGCCCTGTGTCCTGCTCTGTGTCCTGCCCTGTGTCCTTCCCCGTGTGTGTCCTGTGTCCTGCCCTCTGTCCTGCCCTGTGTCCTGCCCTGTGTCCTGCCCTGTGTGTGTCCTGTGTCCTGCCCTCTGTCCTGCTCTCTGTCCTGCCCTGTGTGTGTCCAGTGTCCTGCCCTGTGTGTGTCCAGTGTCCTGCCCTGTGTGTGTCCTGTGTCCTGTCCTCTGTCCTGCTCTCTGTCCTGCCCTCTGTTCTGCCCTGTGCCTTCCCCTCTATCCTGCCCTCTGTATGACCCGTGCCATGTCCTCCCCTGCGTCCTGCCGTGTCCTACCCTGTGTCCTGCCCTTTGTCCCATGCTGTGTCCTGCCCTGTGTGTGTCCTACTGTGTGTCCTGCCCTGTGTCCTCCCCTCTGTCCTGCTCTCTGTCTGTCCCGCTCTCTGTCCCACCCTGTGTTGTCCCCTGTGTCCTGCCCCCTTGTCCTGCCCCGTGTCCTGCCCTGTGTCCCGTGCCGTGCCGTGTCCCACCAGGTGTGTGTCCTACCCTGTGTCCTGCCCCTTGTTCTGCCCCGTGTCCTGCACTGTGTCCTCCCCTCTGTCCTGCCCTCTGTGTGTCCTGGTCCCTGTCCTACCCTGTGTCCTGCCCTGTGTCCTGCCCATTTCGTGCCCTGTGTCCTGCCCCGTGTGTCCTGCCCTGTGTCCTGCTCTGTTGCCATGGTGTGCCCTGCCCTGTGCCCTGCTCCATGTCCTGCCCTCTGTCCCTTGCCGTGTCCTGCCCTGTGTGTGTCCTGCCCTGTATCCTCCCCTCTGTCCTGCCCTGTGTCCCACCCTGTGTCCTGCCCTGTGTCTGTCCTGCCCTCTGTCCTGTCCCCTTGTCCTGCCCCCCAGGAGCACCCTCAGCCCTTTGGCTGCTCCCCGTGCCCCCACCCCGATTCTGGCTCCTCAAGCACCACCCACAGGCCTGAGGTTAAAGCTCGGGGGACGGGGGCGCGAGTAGAACCCCGAATCAAAGGGTTAAAGGGGTGTGCCCTGGTTGAAATCACAAAATCACAGCCAGGGGTTTGTAAGAGAAATCCTCCACTGACCCCTGGGTCACCCTCGAGTTTGAAATTCACTCGAAGGTTTGCAGGAGAAATGTTTAATATTAAAAATCCTCTCATTTATGGACAGATTCGACACATTCTACTTGATTGGCTGACTAACAAAAACATCTTTTCACAAACAGTCCTTGAGAAGAGTAGAAAAACAGAATAGGAAAACACCTGATGTAAAAAAGCGAAAGGAAAGGAAAGGGAAAGGGAAAGGGAAAGGGAAAGGGAAAGGGAAAGGGAAAGGGAAAGGGAAAGGGAAAGGGAAAGGGAAAGGGAAAGGGAAAGGGAAAGGGAAAGGGAAAGGGAAAGGGAAAGGGAAGGGAAAGGGAAGGGAAAGGGAAGGGAAAGGGAAGGGAAAGGGAAGGGAAGGGAAGGGAAGGGAAGGGAAGGGAAGGGAAGGGAAGGGAAGGAAAGGAAAGGAAAGGAAAGGAAAGGAAAGGAAAGGAAAGGAAAGGAAAGGAAAGGAAAGGAAAGGAAAGGAAAGGAAAGGAAAGGAAAGGAAAGGAAAGGAAAGGAAAGGAAAGGAAAGGAAAGGAAAGGAAAGGAAAGGAAAGGAAAGGAGCAGCCACACGGGGCCGCTGCGCCTTTGCAGAGGAGGCGAACGCGCCTCGCTCGTCTCGGAATCACCCAACGAGTGCGGCCAAGGTGTCGGGTTGGGGTTGGGGTTGGGGTTGGGGTTCGATGTTTGGTCAGGGTTAGGGTTGTAGTGAGGGATTGGGTTTGCTCTTGGTTTGGGCTTTTGTTTTCCCTTTAGGGTTATTTGGGTTATTATTCAGGTTTAGGGATTTTGTTTGGATTATTGTTAGCATTGTCTTTAGGATTAAATTTTGGGTAAAACACAGGGATTTCTGGGATTAGGTTTTTTTAGCTTTAAAGGTATGGTTTGGTGTTGGTTTCTGCTTACGGGTTAGTGTTGGGTTAGGGTTTGGGTTGGGATTAGTGGTTGGGGTTGGTTGTTTGGTCAGGGTTATGTTGAGGGATTGGGTTTGCTTTTGATTTGGGCTTTTGTTTTTGCTTAAGTGTTATTTGGGTTTGGCTCAGTACTCAGGTTTAGGGATTTTGTTAGCATTATTGTTAGCATTGTATTTAGGGTTTGATTTTGGGTAAAACTTAAGGATTTTTGGATTAGGGGTTTTTTTTTAGCTTTAGAGTTCTGGTTTGGGTTTGGTTTTTGCTTATAGGTCAGTGTTGGGCTAGGATCAGGGGTTGGGGTTGGTGTTATGATTAGGGTTAGGTCAGGGTTAGGCTTTAGGGATTGGGTTTGGTTTTGGTTTTGGCTTTTCTTTTACCTTTATTGTGTTTGGTTATTTGTGTTTGGTTTCATATTCAGGTTTAGGGATTTTGTTAGGGTTATTGTTAGCATTGTATTTAGGGTTAGATTTTGGATCAGACTTGGGAGGTTTTTTTGATTATAATTTTTTAGCTTTAGAATTATGGTTTTTGGTTTGGTTTCTGCTTATAGGTTAGTGTTGAGTTAGGGTTTGGGTTAGGATTAGGGGTTGGGGTTAGGGTTAGGTTCAGTGTTTGGTCAGGGTTATGTTGAGGGATTGGGTTTGCTTTTGATTTGGGCTTTTGTTTTTGCTTAAATGTTATTTGGGTTTGGAATAGGATTCAGGTTTAGGGATTTTGTTAGGATTATTGTTAGCATTGTGTTTAGGGTTAGATTTTGGGGGACACTTAGGGGTTTTTAAATTAGGGGATTTTTTAGCTTTAGAGTCATGTTTTTTGTTTGGTTTCTGTTTATAGGTTATTGTTGGGTTAGGGTTAGAGTTAGGGTCAAAGTTAGGGTTCAATGTTTGGTCATGGTCGTGGTTTGAGATTGGGTTTGCTCTTGATTTGGGCTTTTGTTTTACCTTTAGTGTTATTGCTTTGGGTTTGGGTTAGGATTCAGGTTTAGTAATTTTTTAGGGTTATTGTTACCATTGTCTTTAGGGTTAGATTTTGGGTAAGACCGTTTTTTTAGATTAAGTGTTTTTTGCATTAGGGTTTTTTTTAGCTTTATAATTATGGTTTTTGTTTAGTTTCTGCTTACAGGTTAGTGTTGGGTTAGGTTAAGGTTAGGGCTTTAGGGCTAAAGTATTATTTCTAGGGGATTTGGGTCCTGTTTGTCCTGGCAGCTTTTTCTTGGAGCAATCCTTGAGGTATTGAATTTTGGAGCCGACATTTAAATTTCTGCCACGAGCTCCTGCAGAAGAATTACTGATCCTTTCCACATAATGAAATCATTTAGCCCCAGTGTTTCAGGTGCAGATTTGGGGCTGCCTGTTGTATGTAACAACCAGCAAAACCCTTCCGTGCTGCCACCACCACCTGGGCACCCACTCCAGCACCCAGCCCTGTCTTTACATAACGGCCTCAGAGCCTCCTGACTTTTCCAAGCAGCAGATTACGGCACATGGCTGCCAGGGTGACTCCTTAAGCCCTAAAGCTGCTGCCTGAGGTAAGGCAGAGCGTGAGGCTGCCAGGAGGTGTCACAGCAGGGTGAGGCCGTGGTGACCGCGCTGTGCCTGGCATCTGCACATTCAGCATCAGCATTCTGCTCTTCAGCATTGGCGTCCTCCTCAGGATCTTCAAATCCAGCACCGAGATCTGCACCTCCAGCACCGGGGTCTTCATATTCAGTGCCAGAATATTCATATTCAGCACCAGGGTCTTTATATTGAGCATTAGTATATTCATATTCAGCACCAGCATTTTTATATACAGCACCAGGATCTTCATATTCAGTGCCAGAATATTCATATTCAGCACCAGGGTCTTTATATTGAGCATTAGTATATTCATATTCAGCGCCAGAATATTCATATTCAGCAGCAGAATATTCATATTTAGCACCAGCATTTTTATATTCAGCACCAGCGTTTTTATATACAGCACCAGGATCTTCATGTTCAACACCAGTATCTTCATATTCAGTGCCATAATATTAATATTTAGCACCAGCATTTTTATATTCAGCACTAGTATATTTATATTTAGCACCAGAGTTTTTATATTCAGCACCAGGGTCTTCATATTCAGTGCCAGAATATTCATATTTAGCACCAGCATTTTTATGTTCAGCACCAGGATCTTCATGTTCAACACCAGTATCTTCATATTCAGTGCCAGAATATTAATATTTAGCACCAGCATTTTTATATTCAGCACTAGTATATTTATATTCAGCACCAGAGTTTTTATATTCAGCACCAGTATTTTTATATTCAGCACCAGGGTCTTCATATTCAGTGCCAGAGTATTCATATTCAGTGCCAGAATACTCATATTTAGCACCAGCATTTTTATATACAGCACCAGGATCTTCATGTTCGACACCAGTATCTTCATATTTAGTGCCAGAATATTCATATTCAGCACCAATATCTTCATATTCAGTCCCAGCATTTTTATATTCAGCATCAGGATCTTTATATTTTGCACTAGTACATTTATATTCAGCACCAGAATACTTATATTCAGCACCAGGGCCCTCAAATTCAGTGCCAGAATATTCATATTCAGCACCAGAATCTTTATATTCAGCACTAGTATATTTATATTCAGCATCAGGGTATTTATATTCCAGCACCAAAATCTTCATATTCAGCACCAAGGTCTTTATATTCAGCACCAGGATCTTCATATTCAGCACCAGCATTTTTATATTCAGCACCAGAATATTCTTATTCAGCCCCAGTATCTTTATATTCAGCACTAATATATTTATATTCAGCACTAATATATTTATATTCAGCATCAGGATCTTCATATTCAGCACCAGGGTCTTTATATTCAGCACCAGAATCTTCATATTCAGTTCCAGAATATTCATATTTAGCACCAGAATTTTTATATTCAGCACCAAGATCTTCATATTCAGTGCCAGAATCTTTATATTGAGCACCAGCATTTTTATATTCAGCACCAGCATTTTTATATTCAGCACCAGGATCTTCATATTGAGCACCAGAATCTTTATATTCAGCCCCAGGATTCCAAGCTTGTGCTTCCCAGCATGGAGGGAACAGCTGGAATCCTTCCTCTGATCCATATTTTTCATATATTTCACATCTTTTCATGTGTGCAGCAAAGCGCCCTCTGCCCTCTCCCACGATTTGCCTTGGCACCAAATTCCTGCCTTTTTGGCAAGAAAACAGCTGATCCAGGGACTGGGAATGCCCTCTCAGAGTCCAGCTGGCCCTTGAACTTCAGGAAACACATAAAAACCTCCCTCAACACACAACAACAACAACAAAAAAAACCCTTTAAAGCTGAAGAGAACAGTCAGGCTTCGTGTGGAATTTAGGAAAAACAATTTTTGCAGGTCTTGGGCTGAGAGCTTTGGAATTCATTCATTCCCAGGGGGGCAGGAGGGATGGAAACTCCAAGGCAGCTTCAAGGGGAAATCACAGAGTTTGTTGAATGCACGAGTACATTTCAGATGTCCAAGCCCTTGACTGGAGCATGTTAGAAATGACCAGGCCAATATTCAAGCAGCAATCAATTTGTTAATTAACATGGCAAAGTGTGAGCAATACACGCTGGGTACAGTGGGGGACGTTTTCCCTCCAACTGCACACTGATAGTTGAGGTTTACAGGTATTTATAGGGGCACTCATCAGCTTTCTCAGCAGTTTCTATTCCCAATTTTTACTTCACAATTCTACACACGATTGTGATTTAGTTTTTCTCAGGATGTATCTCAAAAGGAGCATCCCCAGATGGTGGTGGTCCAGTTTCCAAAAGAAGAAAGATGAATCCCATCTGGTGAAGTCCAGTTTGTTATAAATAAGAAGCTTGACCAGGCCAATATTCAAGCAGCAATCAATTTATTAATTAACATAGTAAAGTGTGAGCAATACACGCTGGGTAAAGTGGGACAAGTTTTCCCTCACGCTGCACACCCATAGTTGAGGCTTACAGGTATTTATAGGGGTGCTCATCAGCTTTCTCAGCAGTTTCTATTCCAAATTTTTACTCATCAGCAGTTTCTATTCCCAATTTTTACATCACAATTCTATACACTACTGTGATTTAGTTTTTCTCAGGATGTATCTCAAAAAGGAGGATCCCAGATGGTGGTGGTCCAGTTTCCAAAAGAAGAAAGATGAATCCCATCTGGTGAAGTCCAGCTCCCCAGATGTGGGTCCACCTTTTAATTACAAGGACTATAAATCTCATAACAGTGATGTCCAGCTTCCCTTGGTCGAAACCATAAATCCTTGAGTTGATTTTCATCTTCCTTTCTCAAGCTGCTTTTCACTGTTTTGTCAAGGCCTGAGATAAGCAAGTTTCCTTTATATATATTCCAAAGCTATAGTTTCAAGGATACAAGCAATATTCTAAAATTATACTTCAAAAGGTTATTATGGCAGAGCTCTTTAAGGATTAACTACAAGCAAAGAGCAACATCCTTAACTCTTTAATTCAAATGTTCCTAAACCCACCAAGGTTAATTGCAAACAAAGATAGGTTCAAAGGGCTTCTTCCATGCTTTACTCTCCTCAGGAATTATTAGAATTCACAACTGTCCCATTGTTGGTCTCCACATATATCACAAACACAAATCCACACGTTGCCTGTGTGTACCTGACACGAAACACAGCTTTGTATTTCACAAGCAGAATGATCTGCTCAGCCAATTCCCAGAATTCCCAGGATTACCTGCTCAGCCAATTCACCTGGCCAGAAAGTCAGGTGGAAGGAGTTTTTCTGGGCTTTCAGCTGAGCCTGTGGGGCTGCTCAGGCTGTATAAAAATATAAAAACACAGCCCAGGGCTCTCAGCAGCTCCTCAGCTAAAGACACTAAATCCTGTCCTGATCCTGCTCAGGATGGATGCAGCCATTTAAAGCAACAATTTAATTTAAGATCTCTTGGGTAGCTGAGCCCCACGTCAACGTGCAGGTTGTCACAGCTTTGGTGCCAAAAAGCCACCTCAGGCACAGGGCACAAACCTGTTTTTCCCTGCAGAGGGGACAGAGGGACATTCCAGGGATGCCCAGTGAGTTTTTCCTCCTGGTTGTGGCCAGGATGCTGCCCAGCTGAGGAGGGAGCCACGGGAAAGACCTGAACACCCCCAGGGAGGATCCAGGTGAGAGGAATTTCCCTCCATGCTTGGGAACATCTGAGGGGAGGGGAATTTGGAATTTTCCTCCTTTCATGGCACCCATTAATTAATGAATGAATTAATTGATGGCTTCTGCTAAGAAGTGAGAGGGTTTGATGCAAGGATTCTGTGTCCTGGGGGAGCCAGGAGCTGCTGTATTCAGAGATTGAAAATTAAATTTAATGGAATTCAGAGATTAAAAATTAAATTAAATGCTTCATTTATGGCATTCCGATATTAAAATTAAATTAAATTAAATTCCTCATTAATGGCATTCAGAGATTAAAAATTAAATTAAATTCCTCATTAATGGAATACAGAGATTGCAAATTACAAACTGTAGTGGAGGAATAAATTCCTCATTAATGGAATTCAGAGATTAAAAATTGAATTAAATTAAATTCCTCATTCATGGAATTCAGAGATTGAAAATACAAACTGTAGCAGAAGAATAAATTCCTCATTCGTGGAATTCAGAGATAAGAAAAGCTGGCTTAGAAATGCCACAGAATAGGACAGGCATTGCTGGGAAGGAAATGGAGCTAAAATCAGGGTTCAAAGGGTACAAATCAGATCAGATATTTTGGACAAACAGAACCATAAAAGATGCATTTTAGTAGGAGCCACGAGGGGTAATTTTACATAATTAGCTTTAAGGCATCTACACCATGGTGTGGCCAAAGGTGACAGGCCAAGAAATGCTAACAATGTATTGTAATTAAGAAATAATTAGCTTCTAATTGTGATGGCATTAATTATAACTGCAGTATTGTCCCACCCTTCGCATGGCACTGAAAATGGAATAAAAATATTTTTAAACACCTCTCAGTGACCCCACCTCTGGCTCAGCAAGGGGTTTAATCCAACAGGGTGTCCCCCTGTTTTTCCCACTGTGCCATGGGGGCTGCTCCTTTCTGGGGGTGTCACAGCACCCAGACACCCCCATGGAAGAGGGGACTGGGGGCTGGGGATGGACCCTGGGCTGTGCTGGAGGCAGCTGAGGATCCCCAGCAGGATCAGGGACCCCGGAGCCCACCCAGCTCCCACAATCCCCTTGTTGGGGTGTTTGAGGGTCCCCAGGACGAGGGGAGAGATGAGAAAACTCCAAGTTTTCAGAAGGCTGATTTATTATTATATGATATTACATTGCATTACATTACATTATATTATATTGTATTAGGTTGCATTGTATTACATTACATTATATTACATTATGTTATATTATATTGCATTATAATAATTATATTATCATATCATATTTATATTATATTCTATTATATTACATTACATTATATTATATATTATATAGTATAATATATAATAATTATAATATAATTATATAATTATATAATAATTATATATAATATGGTATAATATAATATAATATAATATAATATAATATAATATAATATAATATAATATAATATAATATAAATTATTATATATTATAATAATATATCATATAGTTATATAGATTATAATTATATAATATATTATATAATATATAAAATACGTATATTATTATATATACTAAATATGTAAATACCTATACATATCATATTATATCATATTACATTAAAATTATCCACTAAAACTATACTACAGAAAGAGAAAGGAGACATCAGAGGGACAAGACTCATAATAAAAACCTGTGACTGACCAGGGAGTCCGACACAGCTGGACTGTGATTGGCCATTAATAAAAACAATTCCCATGCTGGCTAAACAATTCTCCAAATCACATTCCAGAGCAGCTAAAAATGGAGCAGCTGAAGCTTCCCAGCTCTTCAGGAGAAAAAATCCTGGCGAAGGGATTTTTCATAAAATATCCTGGTTATTGGGATAATTACCAGTATTGCTGGATGGGACTTGCCTGAACTTGTCTGGCCCTTGCTGCTTGACCAAAAGGCGGCAGCTGTGGTGATTTCACTTCAGAGACACTTTTGGGTAGCTGGATGTGTGGTGTTTTCACCCCAGAGACACTTTTGGCCAGCTGGATGTTGCAGCTGGGCCCTAGAGACAATTCCAGGCATGCAGGAGCTCAGGTTTCCCTCTGGTGGAGAAGCTTTAAGGTAATGGTGAAGGAAAGGAGTCGGTTCTGCTGGAGGGTTTGGATCCAGAGCTTTATTCTGGCCTCTGAATGCAGCACCAGCTCCAACAGAACTCCCTGAGCCCGTGGCTGCTGCTCCTTTGAACCCCGGGGAGAGGGGCAGGGAAGGGGCAGGGAGCCCCCAAGCAGGGACAGGAGGGGAGGGACAAAGGGACAAAGGACACCTGGATGGCCCAATGTCCTCCAGGGGTGGAAAGCATCTTTTGAATTTTGCCAATCACTCAATGCCCTTCTGGAATTCCAGGACTGACAGACAGCGCTGGGAGGGACTGTCTGTCAAAATGGAGCCAAACCAAAATGGAGCCAAACCAAAATGGATCCAAACCAAAATAGATCCAAACCAAAACAGACCCAAACCAAAACGGACCCCAACCAAAATGGACCCCAACCAAAATGGACCCAAACCAAAGTAGAGCCAAACCAAAGTAGAGCCAAACCAAAATGGAGCCAAACCAAAATGGAGCCAAACCAAAATGGAGCCAAACCAAAATGGAGCCAAACCAAAATAGACCCAAACCAAAATAAGCCCAGACCAAAATTAACCCAAACCAAAATAAACCCAAACCAAAATAAACCCAAATCAAAATATACCCAAACCAAGGGAGGGGGAGGGAGAGGTGACTGACACACCTGGGGAAGAAATCTTCAGGGAGAAACCTGAGGTATCTGAGGCAAACCATGGCATCACAGCTGGTGCCACCCCCTCTGTGCCTGCACAGGGCAGTGACAGCCCCGAGTGCCCCCTCGGCCACGCGGGCAGGGCTGGGCCGGATGACAGATGCCTGCAGTGGAGCAGAACCTGCTGCAGCTCCCAGTGCCAGCCTGGATGCCTCTGACCCGGAGCTGCACTATGAGGAGGAGGAGGAGGAGGAAGAGGGAACGTCCTCAGGATCCTCAGAGCCCTCGGACAGCAGCAGCATCTTCTCTGATGACTCAGTGTACCCCTGCTACGAGGTGTCCCCCGAGGCTGGTGGGGATGGGTTCCTCAGCCTCTACCAGTGCTGTGCCAGGAATGATGCCAAGCTGGTGTGGGAGAGGCTGGAGCGTGGGGTGAGCCGGAGTGAGGCCACGGAGCTGGACATCAACGGGAGGGTGAGCACCTGGGCAGGGTGGGGTGGGACCCTGCAGGGCTGGACCAGGGTCCTCAGGGAAATCCTGAAGGCTGGGGGCTGCTAGAGCAGGTGGGGCAGGAGGGTGGGGTGGATCTCCTGGATTGATCCAATCCTTGGAGATTGGGGTGGATCTCCTGAGATTGATCCAGTCCTTGGAGCTGAACGAGGATTTTCAGGCAAATCCTGAAGGCTGGGGGTTGCTGAAGCAGGTGGGGCAGAAGGGTGGGATGGGTGAGATGGGTCTCCTTGGATTGATCCAAATTGTGGAGCAAAACAAGGATTTTTCCAGGAACAGGCAAATCCTGAAGGCCAGGCGCTGCTGAAGCAGGATGGAGAGGCCTGGGTGGGATGGGTCTCCTGGGATTGATCCAATCCTTGGGGCAGAATGAGGATTTTCCTGGAGAATGCAAATCCTGAAGGCTGGGGGCTGCTAGAGCAGGTAGGGCAGGAGGGTGGGGTGGATCTCCTGAGATTGATCCAAACCTTGGAGCTGAATGAGGATTTTTCCAGGAGCAGGCAAATCCTGGAGGCTGGGGGTTGCAAGGGGGCAGGAAGGTGGGATGGATCTCCTGGGATTGATCCATACCTTGGAGAAAATGAGGATTCTCCAGGAGCAGGCAAATCCTGAAGCCTGTGGGTTGCTAGAGCAGGTGGGGCAGGAAGTTTGGATGGATCTCATTGGATTCATCCAAACCTTGGAGCAGAATGAGGGTTTTCCAGGAGCAGACAAATCCTCAAGGCTGGGGGTTGCCAAAACAGGTGGGGCAGGAGGGTGGGAGAGGCCTGGGGGGGATGGATCTCCTGGATTGATCCAAGCCTTGGAGCAGAATGAAGATTTTCAGGCAAATCCTGAAGGCTGGGGGTTGCTGAAGCAGGTGGGGCAGGAGGGTGGGATGAGTGGAATGGGTCTCCTGGGATTGATCCAATCCTTGGGGCAGAATGAGGATTTTCCAGGAGAAGGCAAATCCTGAAGGCCGGGGGCTGCTAGAGCAGGTGGGATAGGAAGGTGGGTTGGATCTCTTGGATTGATCCAAACTGTGGAGCTGAATGAGGATTTTCCAGGAAAAGGCAAATCCTGAAGGCTGGGGGCTGCTAGAGCAGGTAAGGGCAGTAGGGTGGGATGGATCTCTTGGATTGATCCAATCCTTGGAGCTGAATGAGGATTTTTCCAGGAGCAGGCAAATCCTGAAGGCTAAAGCAGGTGGGGCAGGAGGATCTGCTGGGATGGATCTCCTGGGATTGATCTGGAGCAGAACCTTGTCTTTCCTCCCATCCTGCTCCAGCCTGGTTTGGGTGGGGGACAGTTTGGAATGGCCGTGGGATGCCCGTGGTGGGACCGTGGTGCTGAGTGCTGCTCCCTCTCCAGAACGCGCTGATGGTCGCCTGCTGCAAGGGCTTTGTGGACATCGTGCCCCTGCTGCAGAAGTGTCCCTACATCAACATCAACCAGCAGGACAACGACGGCAACACGGCCCTCATGATGGCTGCCCAGGCAGGTCAGCACTGTGCCCAGCCTTGGCACAGGCAGCGCCCTCAGGAAGGGATGGGATCCCCCGTGCTTCCCCCAAAAACCCCAAAAGGGTTTTTTTTCCTGTCGTGACAGCCGTGCTCCCAAGGGATGTGTGACATCAGCTACATTTGGGGTCCAGCTCTGCTTTAAAAATGATGAGGAAATGGAGATTCCTGCAGTGGTGCTGGGGCGAGTGGCAGAGCTGGGCTGGAGCTGTCCCTTGTGCCCCAGGAGCCACAGGGATTTATTTACCGGCTAAAGGCTCCGAGCCCAAACCTCCAGCCTGGCTCCCTCCCCTTGATTTATAAGGAGGGAAAGGAGAAGGGTCCCAAAGTGGGAATCACCATGATCCCCATTGTATCCTTGCTAGAATTCATCATTTTCTGTTTTTTTCCCCATTTTTGGAGTCTTTCCTGTGTTCTCCACTAAAGCAGCTGGTTCATCATTGGTGTTCCCTCCATGCCCAACCCAAAATAAACCCAAAAATGGACCCCACCCCAAACGGACCCAAGCCAAAATGGAGCCAAACCAAAATGGACCCAAACAAAATTGGACCCAAACCAAAATCCAGCCAAGCCAAAATGGAGCCAAACCAAAATGGAGCCAAACCAATATGGACCCAAACCAAAATGGACCCAAGACAAAATAGACCCAAACCAAAATAGACCCAAACCAAAATAAACCCAAATCAAAATGGACCCAAACCAAAATGGACCCAAACCAAAATAGACCCAAACCAAAATGGACCCAAACCAAAGTGGAGCCAAACCAAAGTGGAGCCAAACCAAAGTAGACCCAAAGCAAAACAGACCTAAACCAAAATGGACCCAAACAGACCCAAACCCTTTCAATCCTGACCCCTCCAATCCCCCACACTGGCACCCCCATGGAATGCAGCTGCTGAATTCTCTGTCCAGCCGTGGTCCCCTGGTAACTGTGGGAACTCTAACACAGCTCCTCTCTGGCTCTTAAGGACACATCACCATTGTCAACTACCTCCTGAATTACTACCCTGCCCTGGAGGTGGACCAGAGGGACCCACGGGGGCTGACGGCGCTGATGAAGGCGGCGGTGCAGGGGCGGGAGGACTGCGTCACCGCCCTGCTCCTGGCAGGTGAGCGTCCCCAGAGACCCTGGGGGTGGCAATCACATCTCCTCTGGGACCCCTTGGGGGTGGCAATCACATCTCCTCTGGGATGGGACCCTTGGTGTGGCAATCACATCTCCTCTGGAACCCTAGTGTGCTAATGACATCTCTGAGACCCTGGGTGTGATAATCACATCTCCTCATGGACCCTGTGTCTCGGTTTGGAAATACAGGTGCCTGCTAAGGAAGGCAGGAGCCTCCCCTGAAATGGAGAATGTGAACCCTCCCCACCCCTCCAAATTACTATGAATTTGAAATTAAGGGGCTCTCAAGCAAAAAATATGGGAGCAGGAAATAACAGTTTGTCTTGGTTTAGAAAGACAGGTGCCTGTTAAGGCAGGAGCCTCCCCTGAAATGGAAAATGTAAACCCCCTCCCTCTGAATTGTTATAAATTTTATATTAAGGGGCTGTCAGGCAAAAATATGGGAGCAGGAAATAACAGTTCTTTAATAGGGAAGAAAAGAAAAGGATAAAATAAACAATGCAGTGAACTAAAACAACACTGACAGAGTCAGAACCCAACCTGACACCCTGTGGGTCAGGGTGTTGGTATCAGTCCAGTTGGAATTGTGGCTGCAGCCCTCCTGCAGTGTCAGGGGTGGTTCTGCTGGAGCAGGGATCCTGTAGGAAAGGGTGGAATCTTCCTCTGAGGATCCAGTGGAAGAGGCAGCTGCTCCTCTGGGAATCCAGTGGAGAAGCTGTGCTGGTGTTCCAGCATCTCCAGATTATATCTGGGTAGGAATGTTTGAAACCTCAGATTATATCTGGGTAGGAATGTTTGAAATCTCAGATTGTATCCAGGTAGGAATGCTTGGCTCCTCCCTCTGGGCTCACATCTCCCAATGGGATGCTGTAGTTCTTATCAGCCACGCAGGGACATTCAATAGCTGTTATCAGCTGATGTCCCCCCAGAGGGAGGAGTGATTGTGAGCACTCAGAGAGAGATAAGGAAAAACTGCCCACTGGACAAAAGACAACTGCCATACAGTTGGTAATAGAGTACATCTTGCCTTGCAATCTGGAAAACCCTGGGTGTGCTAATCACATCTCTGGCACCCTTGGTGTGCTAATCACAGCTCCTCTGGGACCCTGGGGGTGGCAGTCACATCTCTGGGACTCTTGGTGTGCTAATCACATCTCTGGCACCCTTGGTGTGCTAATCACATCTCCTCTGGGACCCTGGGGGTGGCAGTCACATCTCTGGGACTCTTGGTGTGGCAATCACGCCTCCTCTGGGATGCTGAGTGTGCTCCCTGCTGTCCCCAGGAGCTGACCTGCAGGCCGTGGATGCCGTCAAGGGGAAGACAGCCAGGGAATGGGCGACCTTCACCGGCCGCTTCGAGACCACGGTGCGCATCCGGAGCCTCCTGCGCCGCCCGCGCGCCGAGCAGTTCACAGCCCACTACCGGCCCGAGTGGCCAGCGCTGGCCGAGCTGGTGGCCAAAGCCCTGAGCCCCAAATCCAGGAGCAAGAGGCTCTCGGAGAAGATCAGATCCATCTTCACCTTCAACATCCCGCGGAACCCCGAGGAGGACGGCGTGCTGGACCACATGGTGAGGATGACCACGGCCCTGGGCAGCCCTTTCGTGGCCACCGCCTGCCAAACCGTGTGCCCCGACAGCCCGCCCGAGGTGGGCAAGCGCCGGCTCTCGGTGCAGGAGATCCTCGGGCAGCACGTGGTGGATCCAGATGAGGAATCAGAGCTGTCCTCAAGGCCCAGCACAGGGGGATCCTCCTGTAATGGTCAGGTTGTGTCCGAGCTCCGACTGCCGCCGCCGCCGCCACCCAGGCGGTTCCTGAGCTTCCTGCCGCGGTGGCTGCGCCGGGGGAACAGCGTCTTCCCCTGGGAGCCCGTGCCCAAAATCAAAGTCAGCAAAGCTTCTGGGTCATCCACTGGGGAGAGGAAACCACGTGTGAAGGATAAGCACCTGCTGCAGCCACCACAATGGAGGTACAAGGTGCTGAAGGAGGAGAAGAAAGCGGCCGAGGAGGCCAAGAAGGGGGAGAAGGAGAAGGAGAAGAAGAAGAAGAGGAAGAAGAAAAAGAAAGGCTAAGGAGGGAGGTGGTGGGGTGGGGACAAGATTCTTGTTGTCCCCTTTTTTGCTGATTTTTCTGGCACGGGGGGGTTTTGTTCCCGGTGGATGGGAATGGAATATCCCCAAAGGTTCCCAGGCCCCTGCCTGGCCTCTCGTCCTCTCCACCCCAAGGGTGGCCACCCTAGCATGGGACATGTCGTGCTGGGCACTGATGTCCAGAGACCCTGAAGCTCCAGGAATGCCAGGGAGCGGGACTGTGGCACAAGTCCTTCCTATTTTTCCTTTTTTTTTTTTTTCCCTTTTATTTATTTTCTTCTTTTTTTTTTTTTTTTTTTTTTGCCTCTCTGATTTTCCCAAGCTCTCGATGCATTGGAATATGGCTGAGCAAATTAAAATGGAAGTGGTTGCCATGTTAACAGGATTGGTTCCGTGAATAAAGCTCAGGGCTGCTGTGGGGCTGGCAGGAATTCTCCCCCTCTGCTGTCAGTGTCCCCTGGCTGCTCTGTCCCCTCCTCAGTGACATTCCCCACTCCTGTGTGTCCCTGGCTGGTGGACGGACACACCAAGGCTCAGCACAGGGAGCAGCTCCGTGCTGTGGAAGGACAACCAGCTGCAGGCACAGGCTGGAAACACTTGGGATGTTCATGGGCTCCATCCCAGCTGCTCCCAAAGCTCCAACGCTGCCAAGCAGCAGCAGCAGGTCGCTGGTTGTAGGAGCGACGGGGCTGGCACGGTCGGGACGGAGACGAGAGATCTCTGAAGCCAGGGCTTGGAACTTGGGGTTTATTGCAAAGGGCCAAGAGCAGGGACCTGCTGGGAGCTGCCAGGCACAGCTCAGAGCAGGCCTGAGAGAAGAGAGGGGGAGAGAGGATGAGAGGGTGAGAGCATAAAAGCATAAGAGAGTAAAAGGGGTAAGAGAGTAAAAGGCAAGAGCAAGAAGTTCCCATTACAATACAATAAATCATCTTCTGTGTTGAATATTCTGATTCTCACTAACCAATCTAGTACAATATACAAATCCTATAGCATTTGCATACAGCCTGTAAGAATCATTACATTACCACACTGTGTTACATTTTAAACCCTAAAATCTCCTCTTTGGGCCCCTTCTGCCAAGCCAGCAGGGTCTGCTCTGCCCCTTGGAGCTGTCTGCAAGCAGAGGGTGTTGTTCCATCAAAAGGGGATCACCTTCAGCCAGCCACACCATTGTTTTCCAGTTGTTCAGTAACTGAGGGATCTCAAAGCTTGCTTTCATTTCAATCTTGCTTATAATTTCCATATTCTCAAAATCAATCGTATTTACAAGGCTTTCCTGTTTCATCTCCCCCAACACTCCACCTGTCTGTCTGTGTCTGTCTGTTCATGATCCCTCCTGGCTCACCTAAACTTGCTTTCATTTCAATCTCGCTTATAGTTCCTATATTCTCAAAACCTCTTGCCAGACAATCATATTTATGAGGCTTTCTTGTTTCATCTTCCTCAACACTGGTGTTCCCAGGTTTTTCAAGATATTTCAAGATCACCTCAAACCCAGCTCCACCCCAGGGTGCAGGAACGTGAGGCTGAGCTGCTGGCTCCTACACCATGGGCAGAGCTTGACCCTGGCAGGGCAGCAGGCAGTGCCACAGTGCTCAGAGCAAAAGCCACCCAAAAATAAATAATAATAAATAATAAATAAATAATCCTTGGCCAGGTGTGGAAGCCCCTCCTGTCGCTATAGGACACGAAAAAACGCAAGCACACACCGCTGCTCTCAAGGTGAAGGAAAAGGGAAGTTTATTTTCTGACTCTAACATTTATAGTTTTCCAAGAGTGACAGTGGATTGGAGGGTGACAGTGCCACCCCTCCAATGACACTGGTCAAGCAAACAGCCCATCAACTCTTTCCTCCTCCATAAAGGAATGCAAAACAATGAGTTATTTACAGAAAGTGGGTGAGAAAGTTCACTACAAGAATGTCAACATCAGAAGGTTTAGAAAATCTTAAAAAACCAAGGTGACATCCTCCCTTCACCACACCCTTTTTTTGGGGGAACAGGAGTCCACACTCCCCCTTTGAGGCTGCAGCTCTGTCAGAACCCAGGAAATTCCTCTGTTTGCTCTGGAGGGCTCAAGCCCCTGCCTGGGGAGGCTCAGAGACCTTGGCACAGAGCCCAAGACCCCTGGGCCTTTGATTTAACCCGTGGAAAAAACAATTAACAACCTTTACATGAAGAATTACAAGTCAAAAGAGCTTAAGTACATTAATAGTTAGTTTGTCACGGGGTCAAAAATAGATTCTTGTGGTTTTTAGAATGGGGGCTCGGGGTCCCAAGATGGAGGAATTTGGGCGTGCCTTGTCCTTCTTTCTCCTTCCTCCTAGCCTCCATCTTCTGGGTGTTGTTGGCACTTTTAGATTGGTTTGGAGTAGAAGCTCACTGTCTAACATAGGTGATAGGTATTGGGAATTATTGTAAATAATGTACAGGTAGTTTTTAGTAAAAAAACACAACACTGCCACTGAGGCCTCAGGTCAAAATGCAGCGCTCTCCTGGGAGTCAGAGTGTGTCACAGAATCCCAGAATGAATCCCAGAATCCCAGAATCACAGAATCACAGAATCTCAGAATCCCAGAATCACAGAATCAATCACAGAATCACAGAATGATGAGGTTGGAAGAGACCTCCAAGATCATCGAGTCCAACCTATGCCCTAACACCTCACCCAGACTATAGCACCGAATGCCTGTCCAGTATATTTTTAAACACATGTGTCAGCACAGAAAGTCTAAAATCCTCAGCATCCAAAGCTCCAACATCTGCTCTTTGGGCCAGCCCAACCTCAGGCCCCACTTCTCCCTCCAGCTCCACCCCAAGCCCCATCCCTGCCTTTCTGCCTGCTGGTTTTTGGCAGAAAAGTGAAATTACACACTTCTAATCAACTGCACAGCCATAATCTCAGTGCTAGTAATCAATTTTGGAATTCTTCTCCACGGCCTCAGGTCAAAATGCAGCTCTCTCCTGGCAGTCAGTGTGTCAGCACAGAAAGTCTAAAATCCTCAGCATCCAGAACTCCAACATCTGCCAGCTGTTTCCCTCTCCAGCATTTCCAAAGAGGTGCCAGGACCTGATTTTCCTCCCCGCTGTCGTTGCACCCCCAGCCCCGATTTCATCCCGAACCCGCCTGGATCCTCGCGGAGCGCCGGGGGCACCGCGGCGGCGGAGCTTTGAGTCTGGCCAGCCCTATCAGCCGAGATCTCGGAAGTTCAAACAAACAAAAGCACAAAACCAGGATAAAACAGGCAGGACCTTCAGCGGTGACTTTGCCCGTGCTGGAGCCCGGGGGGAAATGGGCAGTTTCCATCTGATAGGAGGAAAACGATGCCTGCAGACTCCTTATCTCCATGACCATCTTTGCTCCACCAGGCGGCTCACAGCAATCCGGCCCGGCTGGATTTTGGCCCCTCCCGGGGTTGGAATAACCTGGATGGAATTCCTGTTCTTGCAGCCCTTCCATGGGAGCAGACACAGGGCATCCTGCTCCAGCAAGGGTGAATATGAGCCAACAATGTGCCTTGGTGGCCAACAAGGCCAATGGCATCCTGGCCTGGATCAGGAATGGTGTGGGCAGCAGGGAGGTCATTCTGCCCCTGAAGAATTGTGGGGCCAGCAGGACCAAGGCAGTGATTCTTCCCCTGTACTTGGCACTGGTGAGGCCAAACCTTGAGTGCTGTGTCCAGTTCTTGCCCCTCAGTTTGGGAAGGTCGTTGAGATGCTTGAGAACATCCAGAGGAGGCAACGAGGCTGGTGAGGGGCTTGGGACACAAACCCTGTGAGGAATGTTTGAGGGAACTGGGGGTGTTTAGCCTGGAGAAGAGGAGGATTAGGGGTGACCTCATTGCTCCTGAAGGGAGGTTGGAGACAGGTGGGGTTGGTTTCTCCCACCAGGCAGCACTGACAGAAACACAGGACACGGTCTTCAGCTATGTCAGGGAAGGGATAGGTTGGATGTTAGGAGGAAATTTTTCACCAAAAGAATAATGAAGCACTGGAATGCTCTTCCCAGGGAGGTGGTGGAATCACCATCTCTGGATGTGGTTAAGAAAAGCCTGGACAGGCAGTTGGTTCTACAGTCTGGGTGAGGTGTGAGGGCACAGGTTGGACTTGATGATCTTAGAGGGCTCTTCCAACCTCATTATTCTGTGATTCTGTGATTGATTCTGTGATTGATTCTGTGATTCTGTGATTCTGCGACAAACTCTGACTCCCAGGAGAGCGCTGCGTTTTGACCTGAGGCCGTGGAGAAGGCTTCCAAAATTGATTGGTAGCATTGGGATTATGGCTGTGCAGTTGATGAGAAGTGTGTAATATCACTTTTCTGCCAAAAACCAGCAGGCAGAAAGGCAGGAATGGGGCTTGGGGTGGAGCTGGAGGGAGAAGTGGGGGCTGAGATTGGGGTGGCCCAAAGAGCAGATGTTGGAGCTCTGGATGCTGAGGATTTTAGACTTTCTGTGCTGACACATGTGTTTAAAAAAAGCCTGGACAGGCACTTGGTGCTGTAGTCTAGGTGAGGTGTTAGGGCATGGGTTGGACTTGATGATTTGGGAGGTCTCTTCCAACCTCATTATTCATTATTCTGTGATTCTGGGATTGATTCTGTGATTCTGTGATTCTGTGACACACTCTGACTCCCAGGAGAGCGCTGCATTTTGACCTGAGGCCTCAGTGGCAGTGTTGTGTTTTTATACTAAAAACTACCTGTACATTATTTACAATAATTCCCAATACCTATCACCTATGTTAGACAGTGAGCTTCTACTCTAAACCAATCTAAAAGTGCCAACAACACCCAGAAGATTGAGGCTAGGAGGAAGGAGAAAGAAGGACAAGGCACGCCCAAATTCCTCCATCTTGGGACCCTGAGCCCCCATTCTAAAAACCACAAGAATCTATTTTTGACCCCGTGACAAACTAACTATTAATGTACTTAAGCTCTTTTGACTTGTAATTCTTCATGTAAAGGTTGTTAATTGTTTTTTCCACGGGTTAAATCAAAGGCCCAGGGGTCTTGGGCTCTGTGCCAAGGTCTCTGAGCCCTCCAGGGCAGCCAGAGGAATTTCCTGGGTTCTGACAGAGCTGCAGCCTCAAAGGGGGAGTGGGGACTCCTGTCCCCCCCAAAAAGGGTGCGGTGCAGGGAGGGGGCTCCTTGGGGTGGCGCTGGAGGGAGAAGTGGGAGGCTGAGATTGGGGTGAGCAGCCCTGAAAGTGGCAAAACGGGAAGTGGAGCTTCCTCTGCCCGGAGTCCCGCGTGCTCCGGGGGAGCGGGAAGTGCCCGGCCCCGGCCGTGGGAACGGCCCCGGTGGCGGTGTCCCAGTGCCGGGGACAGCGGGGACAGCGGGGATGGGCCCTGGGGACACCCGGGGACAATGGGGACAGCGGGGACGGGCCCTGGGGACAGCGGGGATGGGCCCTGGGGACAGCGGGGACAGCGGGGATGGGCCCTGGGGACACCCAGGGACAACGGGGACAGCGGGGACAGGCCCTGGGGACAGCGGGGATGGGCCCTGGGGACAGCGGGGACACCTGGGGACAGCGGGGACAGCGGGGATGGGTCCCAGGGACAGCAGGGATGGGCCCTGAGGACAGCGGGGATGGGCCCTGGGGACAGCGGGGATGGGCCCTGGGGACAGCGGGGACAGCAGGGATGGGCCCTGGGGACAGCGGGGATGGGCCCTGGGGACAGCGGGGACAGCAGGGACGGGCCCTGGGGACAGGGGGGACAGCAGGGATGGGCCCTGGGGACAGCAGGGACAGCAGGGACGGGCCCTGGGGACAGGGGGGACAGCGGGGATGGGTCCCAGGGACAGCAGGGATGGGCCGGCACAAGGCTCTGAGTGGGACCCCGTGGCCACCGTGCCCTGCTCCGTGCCCTGCACACCCCCCGGCACGCCCTTGTGGGAAATGCTGCTCACTTCCAACATTTAAATCAATTTGTTCCAATATTTATCAAAAATGCAGCAGCAGACTGAATAGAGAAAATATTACAGATCGGGAGCAGCAGAGGGTTTGCCCCATCATGTGCCCATCCACACAATGGAGGTTTCACCTTTTAACTCTTTAGTTCCCCCAAAGTTTTTTTCCTTTCCTGTCCAGTGGTGGAGTTTAAATCCTTAAATCCTGATTGGAGATCAGCTGTTGCCATAATAACGAGCTGACCCTCCCAAATATCCCAGCCCCAGGCCCCCCAATAGCAACACAAAGGATAAAACATAAATATATAAATATTCATCTAAATATATATTTTTAATATATTTAAATATATATATCTATATAATATATAAAAATCTATAAAACTTCTCTTAACATATAAATATAAATATAAATATAAATATAAATATAAATATAAATATAAATATAAATATAAATATATATAATATTTACATATATTTATGAGAGTCAGCCATCCCATTACTCATCTATCACACCCTGATCCTGCATTACACCCCAGGGTAAAATCCTCTCCTGCCCTCCTGATGCCTTTTTGGGCTACCTAAAAGCAGAGAGCAGACAAAACTAAGGGAATAAAAAATTATTATATTCATAGAAGGCCCTACAGGTACATTTTGGTACAAAAAGGACAATGGGTCATGGGTTTTAATTCTTTTATAAGTTTGGTCCATTTTTGGGTATAGTCCCTGGTGGGGAGGCTTAGTGTGCCTGAAATGTACCTGAAGGCCTTCAAAAAAATAAATAAACAAATAACCAAATAAATAATACATAAATAAATATTAAATTAATAGATAGATGATAGATAGATAGATAGATAGATAGATAGATAGATAGATAGATAGATAGATAGAGAGATAGATTTAAAAAAACCCTGCTTTTTATTCCCTTTATTTTGTCTGGTCTCAGTTTTTAGGTGTAGTCCCTGAGGGGGGCTTAGTCTGCCTGAAATGTACCTGAAGGCCTTCAATAAATAAATAAACAAATAAAGAAATTAATAATAAATAAATAAATAATATAGATAATAAATAAACAAATAAACAAATTAATAATAAATAAATAGATAATAAATAAATAAATAAATAAATAAATAAATAAATAAATAAATAAATAAACTGCTTTTTATTCCCTTTATTTTGTCTGGCCTTAGTTTTTAGGTGTAGTCCCTGAGGGGGGCTTAGTCTGCCTGAAATGTACCTGAAGGCCTTCAATAAATAAATAACCAAATAAATAAATAAATAATAGATAGATAGATAGATAGATAGATAGATAGATAATAAATAAATAAACAAATAAATAAATGTTTTTTATTCCCTTTACTTTGTCTGGCCTCAGTTTTTAGGTGTAGTCCCTGAGGGGGACTTAGTCTGCCTGAAATGTACCTGAAGGCCTTCAATAAATAAATAAACAAATAACCAAATAAATAAATAAATAAATAATAGATAGATAATGCATAAATAAATAGATAGGTAGATAGATAATACATAAATAAATAAATAATAAATAATAAATAGATAGATAGATTAGATAGATAGATAGATAGATAGATAGATAATAAATAAGTAAATAATGAATAAATAAATAGATAGATAATAAATAAATAAATAAATAAATAAATAAATAAATAAATAAGTAAATGCTTTTTATTCCCTTAATTTTGTCCAGCCTCTGTTTTTAGGCCTCCCAAGAAAGGCCTCCTTCAGCACTGCACCCTGGAATTTCTGGGAATAACCAGCCTGGAATAGCCAGGGAGGGGCGGCCAAGCAGCCCAAGGCCATTCCCACAGCACCTCTCTAGAACCTTCCATCCCCACCCGAGCAAGCTGTGCTCCTGCTGAGCACCTGGGGGATGATGCTCGGGGTGAAGTGCTGACGGCCACCTCCGTGCCATGGGGTGGAATTTGCCGTAAAAAGTGGGAAATTGGGGTGGGAAAATGCTCGGGGAGGGAGTCAAAGGGGCCAGGATGGAGCTGGGGCCCGGTGAGCGGGAGGAAGGGAGGCTGCTGGTGGCTGTGTGCTCAGCAATAGGAAATGCTTTATTAGCTGGGAGTGGTGGAGACAAGCCAGGCAGGAAGAGGCAGTAATAAGAAACATTTTTTTGACTTCTCCCACATCCAGACCGCAGAGCAGCTGCCAAACGGCTGCGTTGGACAGAGGGGGTGGCCAAGCCGGGGCCCCTGCGGGCAGGGGAAGGGTGACAATCGTGACAATCCCTGCCCCAGGGGGACGGGCACGGCCGTGGGTGGCAGCATGGCTGGTGGGAAGGGAGCAGATCCATGAAGATCCTCGGAGCTGGGGCTCAGGAGCGAAGCTGAGGCGGATCCAGGAGCGGGATCGTGCCTGGGAGAGGCCCCCAGGGCTGGGCAGTGCCAGGGGATCCCACAGGACCTGGATGCTGGAGGTGAGTGGGGGAGAGCCAGGTGCTCATGGGGTTGGGGATTCCCTCCTGGCTGACCCCCAAAATCAGGGTTTGGCCCCGTTTCCTTTGTGTTCTGTGGGGTTGTGGTGCTGACATCAGGGTTAGAGAGGCTGGAACTGGGTTCCTCATGGTGTTGGGGCTGCCCCCAGCTCAGGGCTTCCCTCCTGGCTGACCCCCAAAATCAGGATTTGGTCCCATTTCCTTTGTGTTGTGTGGGGTTGTGGTGCTGACATCAGGGTTAGAGAGGATGGAATTAGGGCCAGGGGCTCACATCAGTGTGGTGGCAACAAGATCTGTCCCCAAGTCCTTGGGGTGCTGCCATCAAGGTTAGAGAGGCTGGAACTGGGGCCAGGAGCACAAATCAGTCTGGTGGCAGTAAGATCTGTCCCCAAGTCCTTGCTAAAGAGCTGAAATAATAAAAAACCGCAGCAGAAAGGTTGGGATCGACAAGGGCTGGGCAGCGCCAGGGGGTCCCACAGGACCTGGGTGCTGGAGGTGAGTGGGGAAGAGGGGCTGGGGCTGCCCCAAACTCAGGGCTTCACCCCCAAAATCAGGATTTGGTCCCGTTTCCTTTGTGTTCTATGGGGTTGTGGTGCTGACATCAGGGTTAGAGAGGATGGAATTGGGGCCAGGAGCACAAATCAGGGCTCACCTCAGTGTGGTGGCAGCAGGATCTGTGCCCAGGTCCTTGCTAAAGAGCTGAAATAATAAAAATTTGCTGCTGGAAGGCTGGGATTGACATGGGAAATGTGGAATTTGGGTGTATTTTGAAAAGATGTGGGGAAAAAGGAGGAAAATCAGGAGTTGGCCCCGTTTCCTTTGTGTTCTGTGGAGTTGTGGTGCTGACATCAGGGTTAGAGAGGATGGAATTGGGTTCCTCATGGTGTTGGGGCTGCCCCAAGCTCAGGGCTTCACCCCCAAAATCAGGATTTGGTCCCGTTTCCTTTGTGTTCTATGGGGTTGCGGTGCTGACATCAGGGTTAGAGAGGCTGGAATTGGGACCAGGAGCACAAATCAGGGCTCACCTCAGTGTGGTGGCAGCAGGATCTGTGCCCAGGTCCTTGCTAAAGAGCTGAAATAATAAAAAATCTGCAGCAGGAAGGCTGGGATTGACATGGGAAATGGGGAATTTGGGTGTATTTTGAAAAAAAAAGTGGGGGAAAATGAGGGAAAGTTGACAGCTCTGCTATCAGGGGCTGCATGAATTTGCCACCTCAGGGCTCCCCTGCTGCACAGCCAAATCCCAGGTCTCTCATTAAAATTATTAATGTATAAAATCACTTTTCTGCCAAAAACCAGCAGGCAGAAAGGCGGGGATGGAGGGAGAAGTGGGAGGCTGAGATTGGGGTGGCCCAAAGAGCAGCCCTGAAAGTGGCAAAACGGGAAGAGAAAGGCAAGAAAGACCCAAATGGTCACTTAAAGAGGCTCCATCTCCCTAAACCAAGCTGGGGAGAGCCCCAACCTGGAGCTCCTTCCCACTGGAGCCCTCTGAGAACCTGAGCAGGTTTGGCTGCTCTCTGGAGTGGGTTTTGCTGTTCCTTTGAGTGGGTTCTGCTCTCTTGAGTGGATTTTGCTCTTTTGAGTGGATTTTGCTCTTTTGAGTGGGTTTTGCTGCTCTCTTTGTGTGGTAAACGTTCATGGAGTGGAAATTCTCCTTCCCCAGGGTTTGCTCCAGACCCTCAAACTGGAAATTTCCCTTCCCCAGGGTTTCAGACCCTCAAACTGGGAAATTCTCCTTCCCCTGGGTTTGTTCCAGACCCTCAAACTGGAAATTTCCCTTCCCCTGGGTTTGCTGCAGACCCTGAAACTGGGAAATTCTCCTTCCCCTGGGTTTGCTGCAGACCCTGAAACTGAGAAATTCGCCTTCCCCTGGGTTTGCTCTGGACCCTCAAACTGGGAAATTCTCCTTCCCCAGGGTTTGTTCCAGGCCATGGAAATGGGAAATTCGCCTTCCCCTGGGTTTGCTCCGGACCCTCAAACTGGGAAATTCTCCTTCTTCAAGGTTTGCTCCAGACCCTCAAACTGGAAATTTCCCTTCCCCTGGGTTTGCTGCAGACCCTGAAACTGAGAAATTCTCCTTCCCCAGGGTTTGTTCCAGGCCCTCAAACTGGGAAATTCTCCTTCCCCAGGGTTTGCTGCAGACCCTGGAAATGGGAAATTCTCCTTCCCCAGGGTTTGTTCCAGACCCTGAAACTGGGAAATTCTCATTCCCCAGGGATTGCTGAAGACCCTCAAACTGGGAAATTCTCCTTCTTCAAAGTTTGCTCCAGACCCTCAAACTGGAAATTTCCCTTCCCCTGGGTTTGCTCCAGACCCTTAAACTGGGAAATTATCCAAGGTTTGCTGCAGACCCTGGAAATGGGAAATTCTCCTTCCCCAGAGTTTGCTGCAGACCCTGAAACTGAGAAATTTCTCCTTCCCCAGAGTTTGCTCCAGACCCTGGAGCTGCAGCACAGCTCCCTTCCAGCTCCCATGTCCCATCCCAGAGGTTTCCCCTGGGTTTTTTTTTCCTTCTCCTGATGCTACAACTCCCAGAGAATATAAACCAGCGCCCAGGCAAGCAGGGTGAGATGCTCTGGGTGCCCATGAGCTGCAGTTCCTGATGAGAAAAGAGGAAGGAAGGGACAGGGATGGGAATGCCAGGACTGGTTTGTGCCTTTCCTGGGATGTTTTTCCTGTGGGATGCCAGGGACAGCTCTGGATTAAGGTTTGCTCTCAATAACAACAACAATCCATGGGATGTTTGGTACACAGCAGAGTTTGGGTGAGGCCCTGCCTGCTTTGTGTTTCATGGCAAATATCCTGCAGCTGTCTCATGCTTCAGGATTTTGGGGAAGTGGCTCCAGGGAGGGAATTCACCACCTGGGAGGCTCAGCTTCCCTTTTAAATCACACATCCTGCAGCTCTCAGGACTGCAAGAAATGTGGTGCTGGTGAGGAATCAGCAGCCCAGCTCCAGAGGGGCTGAGTTTTAAAATAAAGCAGATCCTAGCCCAGCTCTGGGAGAGTTGGGAATTTAAAATAAAGCTGATCCTAGCCCAGCTCTGGGAGAGTTGGGAATTTAAAATAAAGCTGATTATAGCCCAACTTTGGGAGAGTTGGGAATTTAAAATAAAGCAGATCCTAGCCCAGCTTTGGGAGAGTTGGGATTTTAAAATAAAGCAGATCCTAGCCCAGCTCTGGGTGAGTTGAGAATTTAAAATAAAGCTGATCCTAGCCCAGCTCTGGGTGAGTTGAGAATTTAAAATAAAGCTGATCCTAACCCAGCTCCAGAGGGGTTGAGTTTTAAAATAAAGCAGATCCTAGCCCAGCTCTGGGAGAGTTGGGAATTTAAAATAAAGCTGATCCTAGCCCAGCTCTGGGTGAATTGGGATTTTAAAATAAAGCAGATCCTAACCCAGCTTTGGGAGAGCTGGGATTTTAAAATAAAGCAGATCCTAGCCCAGCTCTGGGAGAGTTGGGATTTTAAAATAAAGCTGATTATAGCCCAACTTTGGGAGAGTTGGGAATTTAAAATAAAGCAGATCCTAACCCAGCTTTGGGAGAGTTGGGAATTTAAAATAAAGCAGATCTTAGCCCATCTCTGGGGAAGTTAAGATTTTAAAATAAAGCTGATCCTAGCCCAGTTCTTGGGGAGCTGAGATTTTAAACCAAAGCAGATCCTAGCCCAGCTCTGGGAGAGTTGGGAATTTAAACCAAAGCAGATCCTAGCCCAGCTCTGGGAGAGTTGGGATTTTAAACCAAAGCAGATCCTAGCCCAGCTCTGGGGGAGTTGGGATTTTAAACCAAAGCTGAACCTGGCCCAGACAGGGTCGGGTGGATCAGCTGGCGTCACTCCCCCACCAAGGACCTGCCCTCCATTCCCAGCACCCAGGATTTTCTCACTGATCTTCCCACTGTTTCCTCCCCTCGAGCCACAACCAAGGGAGTTATTTTGGGGAGGAACAGCCCGATTTCAGCAGGGCTGGGGCCTGCCGGGGTCAGCCACGTCCGCGTGTGCCGGCCTTGCGTGACTGCGCTTCCCCATCAAGGGCAGGATCTAAACAATCTTGATTCCTGTCCCAGCAGCCCTGGGCTGGGCTCTTCAATTGCAGGAAACGGAGCCTTTTGCCATGTTTATGTCGGGAACACGAAGAATGAGCTGAGGAGGGGCCGGGGTTGTGAGGCTGGGGGGGATGGCCGTGTTTGCCTTGGCACAAATGGCTCTTTCACAAAGAGAAAAAAAAAAAAAATGAAATAAAAAGGAAGATTAAAAATAGCCAAACTTCCCTCCCCCAAAGGCTCAGCAAGGAATTTTTGGCTGTCCCAGCACCTCTGTTTGTGTCATTGATAAGCTGTGCACATAAAAGCAGCCCCAGGAGGGAGACCCTGCTCGTGGTGTAGGGGATTTGGGCTCCATCCCACAGGAAGGTTTTCCCAAATTTGGGATCCTCAGCAGTGCTGTGGCATCAGCAGGGCTGTGTTTTTATGGAGCAGGAACCCTGGGAGCAGCAGGGAGTTATTGTATTTGTGGGGTGCCTCGATGTTGGGAGGAATGAGGAATCTGACTCCATGTTCTCAGGAGGCTAATTTATTATTTTATGATACTATATTATATTTATGATACTATATTATATATCAGAAGGCTAACTTAATATAATATAATATAATATAATATAATATAATATAATATAATATAATATAATATAATATAATATAATATAATATAATATAATATAATATAATATATAATATAATATAATATAATATAATATAATATAATATAATTATTTTATGATACTATATTATATTAAAGAATTCTCAGGGGTCTCTGTATTTGTGGGGTGCCTCGATGTTGGGAGGAATGAGGAATCTGAGTCCATGTTCTTAGGAGGCTAATTTATTATTTTATGATACTATATTATATTATATTATATTATATTATATTATATTATATTATATTATATTATATTATATTATATTATATTATATTAATATATTTATTATTTTATGATACTATATTATACTGGGGTCTCTGTCATTTTGGCTGACCCCAAGATGTGTCAGAGAGTTTCTTTTCTCAGCCTGACAACAGAAAAAGGAGTCAGGATTTTTTTTTGTTCTGGTTTTCAAGGTTGTTTATTTTCTGCTATTTATGACATTTTTTCCTTGGCTTGCTGAGGTTCAGCAGGTCAGTCAGTGGCACACTGCCCACCTTCAGGGCAGTGTCATCTTTTATACTAAAAACTACGTGTACTTTATTTACAATTATTTTCCAATACTTATCACTTAAGTTAGACAGTGTTTTCCTACTCTAAACTAATTTAAAAGTGCCACCATCACTTAGAAGATGGAGGCTAGGAAGGAGAAAGAAGGATAAGGCACACCTAAATTCCTTTATCTTGGGACCTCAAGCCCCCATTCTAAAAACCTCAAAATTCTACTTTTCACCCTGTGACAAACTAACTATCATTTTACTTAAAATTTTGTGGCTTGTAATTCCTCATATAGGTTGGTCATTTTTATCATGGGTCAAAAACAAAGGCACAGGGGTCTTGGGCTCTGTGCCAGGGACTCTGAGCCATCCAGGGCAGCCAGAGGGATGTCCTGGATTCTGACAAAGAATATTAAACTAGACTATACTAAAAAATACAGAAAGGATACTTAGAGAATGTTAAAAAGATAATAATGAAAACTCATGACTCTTTCCAGAGTCTCAACACAGCTTGGCCCTGATTGGCCAAAGAGCCAAAACAACTCACACCAGAATCCAATGAAACAATCTCCAAACACATTCCAAAGGATGTGAAGCAGCCTTGGAAGCGTATTTGGCACAGAGGAGTGATGAATCTGACTCCATGTCCTCAGAAGGCTGATTTATTATTTTATGATACTATATTGTATTAAAGAATGCTATACTAACTATACTGAAGAATACAGAAAGGATACTTACAGAATGCTAAAAATCTAATAATGAAAACTTGTGAGTCTCTCCAGAGTCCTGACATTGATTGACCAAAGAGTCAAAACAATTCACACCAGAAGCCAATGGAACAATCTCCAAACACATTCCACATGAGCAAAACACAGGAGAAGCAAATGAGCTGAGAATTGTTTTCCTTTTCTCTGAGGCTTCTCAGCTTCCCAGGAGAAAAATCCTGGGTGAAGGGATTTTTTCAGAGAATGTGAATGCTACAGGAAAGGCCCTTTTTAAAATAGAATGGAAATAAAAATTCCTTGTGCTGCCTGGAGAATGGTTCCAGCCTGGGAAGTGTCACCTCAGCTGAGGGAAACAGGGAATTAGAGTGGGCATGGAGGGCTTGGGAAGGTCCTGGAGGGGCTGGGTGGTGTCTGATGTTCGTGTCCTGGACCCCCGTGGCGGGGAGGAATGATGGATCTGACTCCATGTTCTCAGAATGCTAATTTATTACTTTATTATATTACTTATTATTTATTTATTTATTATTAAATTAATTATTTATTACTTTATTATATTAAAGAACATTAAACTATACTGTACTAAAGAATACAGAAAGGATACTTACAGAATGCTAAAAAGATAATAATGAAAACTCGTGACTCTCTCCAGAGTCCCGACATTGATTGGCCAAAGAGTCAAAACAATTCACACCAGAATCCAATGGAACAATCACCTGGGGGTAAACAATGTCCAAACTCATTCCACATGAGCAAAACACAGGAGAAGCAAATGGGATAAGAATTGTTTTCCTTTTTCTCTGAGGCTCCTCATCTTCCTAGGAGGAAAATCCTGGGTGAAGGGATTTTCCAGAGAATGTGAATTTAACAGGCGGTGCCGGTGTGGGGATCACTGGGAGAAAGGAAGGAGCTTTGGGCTGCATGGACATGGCAAGGACCTGGTTCCAGCACATTCCTGAGCTCTGTGGGGCCACAAGTGGCACCCACAGCATGCCAGGGAGGTCCCCTGAGCTTGGGAGGTCCTGGGATCTGTTCTCAGGAAGGGCCGTGCCCAGGATGTCCGGAGCCAAACACATCTTACCTCACTCTGTCCGTGCCTGAATTCTGCAAAGCCCATCCCTTCCCAAAGCCCCCAGGGTTGGGGATGGGCTCTGGGGGTGCAGGGGCTGCTCTGACCCCCCTCTCTCTCCCCAGGATGATGCCGTGTGGGGCTGGTGGCCGGGTGGTGCTGGCGCTGATGACCCTGTCCTTCAGCTTTGCAGCCGGTGAGTGCCAATGGGGCTGGTGACAAAGAGTTAAAATAAACCCTCGGCTTTTGGGGAGCACCTCTGCCCAAAATAAAAGCCAGGGAGGAAGCTGGGCTCCTCAGGGACTGTGGTGAGCCATCCCCCAGAGAGGATCCCAGCTTAATTAATTGTGGTTGATCAAGTGTGTTGCTGTCACCAGAGGGGAGGTGGGGAAATGTCGCTGTCGAGGCGGTCACGACACAAAGCAGAGACCACGAGCAGTCTCAGATGGCAACTCTTTATTATTGAACATGGCTGGCTTTTTGTACACTTTTCAATTGTTTATGCTTTTTCTACATTAATTATTGGCTACAATCAGTCAACATAACACTATTGGTGAAAAGTTACAGTGACTTCAAATAACTTCCTAAAAATCCTTCGTCCAGCTGCAAAGTTCTCTTATCTTTCTTCAATTCTTCACTTCTTTCAGTCTACTTGGTCACAGCCTTAGAGAGAGCTCCTTATCAACTTCTTGCTTCTCAGCTTCTTCTCGCTCCTTTAGCTAACAGGCCTGCTGTTAGCCCCTTCCACAGGGAAAGGCTGGTACCACATACTAAAAATCTGGGTTTTCCCAGGGCTGGTGGTGATGATGATGATGATGATGATGATGATGATGATGGTGTTGGTGGGAAGCAGGAGGAGCTGCTCAGCATCCCAGGGGGGCACCAGGTGCCCTGGGGACTGGGTGCTCTTGCAGGGAGGTCCAGGTTGACGTGGCTGTGCCAGGGAGGAGCAGCAGAGCTCACTGGGGGGATGAGTCTCCACCAGGTCGCTGTCCAGCCCATGGGGCCACCTGGAAGAGCCTAAATGAGGGATGTGGGACTCCAGGCAGCTCTCCAAAATGCAGTTTATTTTATCTAAGAGGTCACAGCAGTCCAGGGTCATGGGTGACAGAGCCTGTGCCTACAGCTGTCAGCTCCAGCTAGGCCTGGACACCCTTTGGGTTTGGTTACATTGCATTTTATACTTTTCTTTTGGTTCCAATGCATTTTATACCATTCTTTACTGAGCATCTTAATACAGTAGAACCAATCTATACCTTTACTTTTAGATATATCCTATCATAACTACTATAATTACCAAATTCATGTTACTCTTCTCCAATCACTAAAAGTTAGTGCATTACAGTTTAAGCTAGGAGTTGTTTTTCAGTTTTCTTGCAGTGGAAAATTCTGAGACTTTTTTTCTACTTGCCACATTTGCTGCCTTGTTTGCCTGTGCTCTCTTTCTGCTTGGTAAAAACATCTTCTTGTTTGAGGTGGGTTTATCCTTTGTTGTAAGCCATAAAAACCCCTCTAATTAACCCACCCTTTGCCTCTTTGATTGTCCAGTAAGACTCGCTCAGCAATTCTTTTCTTCTATATCAAAACTTGCTTCCATCTCTATTCTTTCACCAGACTCAACATTTGAAAATCTTTCTGCTAAGCACACATATCTGTGAGACTTTCTTGTCAAACTTTCATTCTTCCCAACAGCCACCAACCCCAAACCAGCCCCAGCAGCACCCCACAGCACGGGCAGCCTTTGGGCAGGGGGACAGGGAGTGCAGGATGGCCACCAGAGCCACCCCCTCGCTGTCCCCTCACTGTCCCCTCACCACCGGATGTCTGGCTGCCCTCACACTGAACTCCCTGATTCCAGGAGGGATATTTTCTGTGCAAAAGGGCAGAGCTAAATTAGGAATTTGGGAGCGTGGCTGCCATCTGAGCCACCATGGTACGGGAAAGCAACTTCGGGGAAGTCAGGAAAAACTCCAGGAAAGACCCTGGAGTTTTTCCCTGACACCCAGATCCCAAAACACCCACTGGGAAGGCACAGGATGAGTTTGGAGCTTTTGATCTCGCCCCGGGCTCCCATAGGTGCCCCATGTGCTCTGGGATTTTGTGGGCAGGATGTGACCCTGTGTGTGGTAATCCAGTGCATCCCAGTTAATCCCAGCTGCTGGGCTGGATCTATCCCAGGCAGGCACAGCCCATCCCATGGAGCCTCTTGGGGAACAGGAGACCCCCAGGTTCAGGGCTGGGATTTGGAGCCCAACTGGGAGCAGGAGATTTTCTGGGAGGTGCCAGGATGAGTTGAGCACCCACAGCAGCCTTCCCCTCCTTTTCTGACGGTTCCAAGCCACTCATTCTCCTAATTTGGAGCCTTTAGGAGAATGTCCCTGTCCCCAAAGCCACCAGAGCTCCCAGGTGGGCAGTGGGGTGACCCAGTGTCCCCTCCTGGTGCCCGCAGAGGAGCTGCTGTGTGCCTGTGACGTGCCCCACTGCAGCCAGCCCAACTGCACGGGCCAGGTGTGCTTTGTCAGCAAGAGGAGGGAGGAGGGTACCATCACCCAGCACCGGGGATGCTTCTCCCAGAACATTCTGGAACACTGCCACACGCCCGTCACGGAGCAGTACGGCATGAGGTGCTGCAACTTCCACATGTGCAACGCCCAGCTGGAGATCTTCCTGCAAGGTACAGGGGACAGGGGACAGGGGATGAGCTGCCCATGTGGCTGGGGATGTGGTTGGGTCCCCAGGATGAAGGAGGAATTGATGAATCGGACTCCATGTTCTTAGAAGGTTCATTTATTATTGTATTATGATAATATAATATAATATAATATAATATAATATAATATAATATAATATAATATAATATAATATAATATAGTATAATATAATATAATATAATATAATATAATATAATATAATATAATATAATATAATATAATATAATATAATATAATATAATATAATATAATATAATATAATATAATATAATATTATTACATTACATTATATTACATTATATATGGTGTGGTGTGGTATGATACCATATGGTATGATATAATATGATATAATAATATGTAATATCATGTAATGTAATGTAATATAATATATAATGTAATATATATGATTATATATATAATATAATGTATATATCAAATAAAAATATAATAATAAAATAAATAAGAAATAATATTTAAAGAAATTCTATTCTATTCTATTCTATTCTATTCTATTCTATTCTATTCTATTCTATTCTATTATCCTCCCAGGTCACTCTCACCCTTCCACCCCTCGTTTTGTATTTGCAGGGAGGAATGATGAATCTGACTCCATGTTCTCAGAAGGCTAATTTATTACTTTATTATACTATATTATATTAAAGAATACTGTACTAAGTAAAGAATACAGAAAGGATATTTACAGAATGCTAAAAATCTAATAATGAAAACTCGTGATTCTTTCCAAAGTCCTGACACAGCTTGGCCCTGATTGGCCAAAGAGTCAAAACAATTCACACCAGAATCCAATGAAACAATCTCCAAACAAATTCCACATGAGCAAAACACAGGAGAAGCAAATGAGATCAGAATTGTTTCCCTTTTCTCTGAGGCTCCTCAGCTTCCCAGGAGATAAATCCTGGGCGGAGGGATTTTTTTCAGAGAATGTGAATGCCACACCCTCGTTTCCCCCACCCAGGAGAAGATGCCCTGGTAACGACGCCTTCCCTACCCAACCTCCTCCTGATGATCTTCGTCCCGCTGCTCTCCCTCCTCGTCCTCGCGGCGCTCACGGCGCTCTTCTGCTGGAAGGTGGCCCAGCAGCGCCACAAGCACAGCGACTTTGGTGACACAGACCTCATGCTGAAGGCATCCATGATGGGAGACAGCACCTTAGAGGTGGGTGAGCCCCGTGAGGGACCCCGAATGTCCCCAAGGTGTGTGTGGGGATGGACACCAGGCTGACCCCATGGTCACCATGTTTGTGCAGGACCTGCTCAACGACGACTGCACCACGGGCAGCGGTTCTGGGCTGCCCTTCCTTGTCCAGAGGACGGTGGCTCGGCAGGTCACCCTCATGGAGTGTGTGGGTAAGGAGAGGAGGCTTATTAAAATTAAGGAGGATTTATTAAAAAATATGGATATTAAAAAATGTGGATTATTTAAAAATATGGATATTGATCTAGTGTCGATATCCAACTGTGATGGACAAAAACTCTCTAAAACTTTAGAGTTAGAAAGTGGATGTTTAATGTAGGATAGCTCCCAAATACACACTGCAATTTACAGATGATTACAGAGTCCTTCTGTTTATACAAGTATTGAATACCCAAAATACAAACACATATTGATAACTTTGGTACATCCCATTCCCAACATGGATATTGATCTAGTGTCGATATCCAACTGTGACAGACAAAAACTCTCTAAAACTTTAGAGTTAGAAAGTGGATGTTTAATGTGGGATAACTCCCAAAAACACACTGCAATTTACAGGTGATTACAGAGTCCTTTTATCTATACAAATATTGAACACCCAAAATAAAAATGTATATTCGTAACTTTGGTACATCCCATTCCCAATAAGGATATTGATCACTGGATTTTGATATCCAAAATCTATGGATTTTGAGATCCATTGATAAAAATTCAATACAAGTATTGAATACCCAAAATACAAACACTTATTCATAACTTTGGTACATCCCATTCCCAATATGGATATTGATCTGGTACCAATATCCAAAAACTCTCTAACAGTTTAGAGTTAGAAAGTGGGTGTTTATTGTGGGATAACTCCCAAATACACACTGCAATTTACAGGTGATTGCAGAGTCCTTTTATCTATACAAGTATTGAGTACCCAAAATACAAATACAAATTCATAACTCTGGTACATCCCATTCCCCGCCCCATAATGTAATTAGTTTAAAAGCCATTAAGCATGTGCAGTTTGTCCCTTGAAATGGGGTCCCTTTCATGGGGAGGGGTCCCAAAATGAGGAAGTAAATGAAGTCTTCCTCGTTCTGACCTTTCTACCTTTTCAATGCAAATCTGACAAATGAGCCCTTGGTAGAACTCCCATTCCCGTCTTCAATTGGTTACAGAACAGAGGAGCCCTACAATTGTCTGATGTTCCTAAAAGCCATTTATCAGTTTCTATATTCTTCATTAGAAACCCAGCTAACCAAACATTGTGCTGACAAGCAATTATTAATTAACTACTAACTCTTAACTTCATCAATGCCTACCAATTTATTTCAATTAACTCAAACAAAGCTTATCTCTAACTAAAAGCTTAGCTCCTCTAAAATCTCCAAATTCCTTAAAGTTTATGTCTCAGCTGCCCCAGCCACCCCCAGCTGGTGCTGGAGTTTTGGCACCACAGCTCCAAAGCCAGGAGGGGCTTGGACCCAGCTGTGTCAGCCAAAACCCAGCAGCAACCCAGTCTTGGTTTGAAAATCAGGTGTGTGCTGAGGAAGGCAGGAGCCTCCCCTGAAATGGAAAATGGAAACCTCCTCCTCCTGAATTGTTGTAATTTTGAAATTAAGGGGCTCTCAGGCAAAGATATGGGAGCAGGAATAACAGTTCTTTATTAGGGAAGAAAATAAAAATAAAATAAACAATGCAGTAATAGAAAATAACCCTGCCAGAGTCAGAACAGGCCCTGGCCCCCTGTGTGTCAGGGGGTGGCACAGCCCCATCCCATGGGGGCTCAGCCCTCCTGCAGTGCCAGCTGTGGTTCTGCTGGAGCAGGGATCCTGCACAAGGGGGGAGTTTTCCTCTGCAGCTCCAGGGCTGCTGGAGATGGGCCTGGGCTCCCTCTGGCAATGCAGGGCAGCAGAAAGCTGCTCCTCTGGGAATGCAGTGGGCAAAGGCTGCTGTGGTGTCCCAAACCTCAGATTGTATCCAGGTAGGAATGTTTGAAATCTCAGATTGTATCCAGGTATGAATGTTTGAAATCTCAGATTGTATCCAGGTAGGAATGTTTGGCTCCTCCCCCTGGGCAGAGCATCTCCCAGTGGGATGATGGAATTTTATCAGCCATGCAGGGACATTCAATGGCCCATGAACAGAAGATAATTATTAATTAATGGCCCATTAACAGAAGATATCTCCTGGGGGGAGGATTGGCTGTGGAAGAGATAAAGAAAACTGCCCAATTAACAGAAGATAACTGCCCAATTAACAGAGGATAACTGTCCCACCTCTGACAGATGGCAATAGAATTCACACTTGTCTTGCAATTTAGGACAAACCCCAAGTTCTTCCCCTTTCCTGCTGCCTGGGGAGGGAGGGAGGGAGCAGCTGGGTGGGTGAGGAGATGCTTGCCAAGGACCCCCGAGCTGCTCCAGGGCTCTCCCACACGGGATCCAGGTGCTCCCAGCGGGTCCTGGGGGCACTGGGTGAGGCGATGCCATGGCTGTGGCAGGTAAAGGGCGCTATGGCGAGGTGTGGCGGGGCGTGTGGCACGGCGAGAGCGTGGCCGTCAAGATCTTCTCCTCGCGGGACGAGCAGTCGTGGTTCCGCGAGACGGAGATCTACAACACCGTCCTGCTGCGGCACGACAACATCCTGGGTGAGCCAGGAGGGCTGGCACCTCCGGGGTGGGTCCCTGATCCCGTGTGTTTCCCAGAGTCCCTGATCCCCTGTGTTTCCCAGAGTCTATGATTCCAGGTGTCTCCCAGGTTCCCTGATCCCAAATGATTTCCAGGGCCTGTATCCCCAGGTGTTTCTCCCTGTCCCTGATCCCAGATGTTTCCCCAGAGTCCCTGATCCCAGATGTTTCCCAGGTTCCCCAATCCCAGGTGTTTCCCAGGGTCCCAGGTGTTTCCCAGGTGTTTCCCAGGTTCCCTGATCCCAGCTGTTTCTCAGGGTCTATATCCCCAGGTGTTTCTCCCTGTCCCTAATCCTAGGTCTTTCCCAGGGCCTGTGTTCCCAGCTGTTTCTCCCTGTCCCTGATCCCGTGTGTTTCCCAGGGTCTCTGATCCCAACTGTGTCCCAGGGTCCCTGATTCCAGGTGTTTCCCAGAGTCTGTGTCCCCAGCTGTTTCCCAGGTGTTTCCCATGATCCCAGGTGTTTCCCAGGTTCCCTGATCCCAGGTATTTCCCATGATCCCAGGTGTTTGCCAGATGTTTCCCAAGTGTTCCCCAGCTGTTCCCCAGGTTCCCTGACCCCAGGTATTTCCCAGCTGTTCCCCAGCTGTTCCCCAGGTTCCCTGACCCCAGGTATTTCCCAGCTGTTCCCCAGCTGTTCCCCAGGTTCCCTGACCCCAGGTATTTCCCAGCTGTTCCCCAGCCGTTCCCCAGCTGTTCCCCAGGTTCCCTGACCCCAGCTGTTCCCCAGCTGTTCCCCAGCTGTTCCCTGACCCCAGCTGTTTCTCCCTGGCCAGGTTTCATCGCCTCTGACATGACCTCCAGGAACTCGAGCACGCAGCTCTGGCTCATCACGCACTACCACGAGAACGGCTCCCTCTACGACTTCCTGCAGAGGACAGCCCTGGACGTGGACACCTGCCTGGGCCTGGCCTCCTCCATCATCTGCGGCCTCGTCCACCTCCACGTGGAGATTTTTGGCACTCAGGGCAAACCTGCCATCGCCCACCGGGACCTGAAGAGCAGGAACATCCTGGTGAAAAGCAACCGGCAGTGCTGCATCGCAGACCTGGGTGAGATGGAGTGGTGGAGGGTGGTACCCCCAAAAATTAGGTACCCCAGGGATGAGGAATCCAGGGGTGTGGTACCCCAGGGATGAGGTACCCCAGGGATGAGGAATCCAGGAGTGTGGTACCCCAGGGATGAGGTACCCCAAGGATAGGGTACCCCAGGGATGAGGTATCTGGGGATGAGGTATCCAGGGATGAGATACCCCCAGGGATGAGTTTCTCCAGGGATGGGGTACCCCAGAGATTAGGTACCCTGGGGGTGTGGTTCCCCAAGGATTAGGTACCCCAGGGGAGTGGTACCCCCGGGGATGAGTACCCCAGTGATGGGGTACCCCAGGGATGAGGAATCCAGGAGTGTGGTACCTCAGGAGCGTGGTACCCCAGGGATGAGATTCCCCAGAGATGAGGTACTCCAGGGGTGTGGTACCCCAGTGATGAGGCACCCCCCAATAATGAGGTACCCCAGGGATGTGGTACCCCAGGGATGAGGAATCCAGGGGTGTGGTACCCCAGAGATGAGGTACCCCCAATATGAGGTACCCTGAGCATGAGGTATCCAGGCATGAGGCACCCCAAGAATGAGGTACCCCGGGGCTGTGGTACCCCAGGGATGAGGTGCCCCAATGATGTGGTGCCCTAAGGATGAGGTACCCCAGTGATGGGGTATACCCCAGAGATGAGGTATCGAGGGATGAGGTACCCCCAGGGATGAGATACCCCAGGGATTAAATACCCCAGAGATGAGGTACCTCGGGGATGTAGAACCCCAGGGACATGGTGCTCCAGGGCTGTGGAACCCCACAGATGTGATGCTCCAGGAATGTGGTACCCCGGGGATGGAACATTCCAGGGATGTGATGTTCTGGGAATGCGGTACCCCAGGGATGGAACATTCCAGGGATGTGATGCTCCGGGAATGCGGTACCCCAGGGATGGAACATTCCAGGGATGTGATGTTCTGGGAATGCGGTACCCCAGGGATGGAACATTCCAGGGATGTGGCGCCCCAGGGTGATGGTGCCACAAGGATGTGGCATCCTGGGGTTTTGGGACCTCAGGGATCTTGAGCCCCATGGATGCAGCACCAGCACAGCACTGCTCAGGGCCGTTATCCCAGCATTTTATAGCTGGGATTAATGACCTTAAAAATCATCCTAAATGCCTCTGTGACCTGTGTCCCCAGGGCTGGCCGTCATGCACTCCCAGGGCAGCGATTACCTGGACATTGGCAACAACCCCCGCGTGGGCACCAAGCGCTACATGGCCCCGGAGGTGCTGAGCGAGCAGATCCGCACCGACTGCTTCGAGTCCTACAAGAAGACGGACATCTGGGCGTACGGGCTGGTGCTCTGGGAGATCACCCGGAGAACGGTGGTGAACGGTGAGCAGCTCCCGGCCCCGGCTCCTCCTCCGTTCCCTCCTTCCCTCTTCTTTTTTTTTCTTTTTTTTTTTTTCCCTCTTTTCCTTCGCCCAGAAGATTAGCTGTAAATTATAAACACTGTAATCTAGTGTCAGCACCCGGCTCCCTGATTAAAGGGCCCATTAGGCTCAATCAGTGCTTTGTTTGTTCAGCGCTGATTAGAAAACAAGCGGCTTCAAGCGCTGCCTGGAAAGCGGCCACGGCCGGGACCTCCGGCCGCCGGGTTTGGCTCGGGAAATCGGGACTGGGACAAGGGGAAGGGTCCCCCTGAGCTGGGGATGAACGGAATTGGGGCAGCCTGGCCAGCGCTGCTCCTCACGGCAAAGTCCATTTAAATGTTAATTAAATGGTGGGCGCTGGCGGATGGGGTGGGAGGGTCCCCCCAGGCGCAGTCTGGCCGGGATAATCTCATTTGTGTCCCCAGGGCTCCCTCGGATGACACATTTACTCCGAATCACCCCAGCCTTGCGTAGGAATGACCTTCAACCGGCTGGGTTTAACCCTTCCAGCACCCCTCACTCTCCGGGGGATCGGGGATGGGGAGAACCCCAGGGGACCCTGAGGTTTTGGGGTGCAGGAGCTGCTGGGGGCTCTGGGCTTCGCAGAGCCATTAAATCCCTCTGGGACACGGACATATGCAAGAATTAAACCGAGATTAGCTGGGCCAGCTGGCAGGCTGGCCACCAGGTGCTGAGGGGAGGTGGCCACAGTGCCGAGGGCTGCTGTGGGTGATGATCCTCGTGGTGGGGCTGGTGCTGGAGCCACCGGTGACACCAGAGCCACCACCCCCTGTGCCCAGGAGAGGCACAGCCCAGGGGCTGATGCTGCAGGGAGCAGCTCCAGGGACCCTCCAGCAGCCCATGATTGAAATCTGGGAATCCTTGAGCAAAGTCCCATCAGCTCTTGGAGATCTGTTTCACACCCAAGATAGCTCAGCTACCTCAGATGGCATAAAATCAGCAGGATGGCTTCTGTGGCAGTGCTGGAAACAGAAAAAATTTCATAAAAGGCAAAATAACAAAACTCTTTATAGAGAAAAACCGAGCCAGGTGCAAGAGGGAAAAAACCCAAACTCCACTGATGTAAGGGTCTCCTTGAGTCAGGTCTCATCAGCTCTTGGAGATCCACACACCCAAGATAGCTCAGCTACCTCAGAAGGCATAAAATCAGCAGGATGGCTTCTGTGGTAGTGCTGGAAACAGAAAAGTTTTCATAAAAAGCAAAATAACAAATCTCTTTATAGAGAAAAGTCGAGGTTTTTGCTCCTGGTAAAGCACCCCACAAAAGCAATCAGTTCTTTTGTTCTCTTCTTTTTCTAATGAATTGCTCAGGTGGGACTTTTTGGCTCCTGTCCCATTGGCTCTCCTTAAGTTTGAGGTGAAGTCCCTCAGGTCCTATGAGGTGTCTTCTTTGCTAATTGAGGAAAGAAACTTCTGGGCTTTTTCCCTTTTTAAGAGACCAAGGACAGTTTGGTCACTCTGTCAACAGGGGGCACATTCCTACACCCCAAAAACTGTAAAAGTTGTACGTTTATTACAGTGAGGGTGAGGATGAGGGTGAGGATGAGGATGAGGGTGAGGATGAGGCTGAGGATGGAGGTGAGGATGGGAGTGAGGATGAGGATGACAGTGAGGACGAGTGTGAGGATGAGGGTGAGGATGAGGATGAGGATGAAGATGAGGGTGAGGATGGGGGTGAGGATGGAGGATGAGGATGAGGGGTGAGGATGAGGATGAAGATGAGTGTGAGGATGGGGGTGAGGATGGGGATGAGGATGAGGATGATGGTGAGGACGAGTGTGAGGATGAGGATGAAGATGGAGGATGAGGATGGAGGATGAGGATGATGGTGAGGATGAGGATGAGGATGACGGTGAGCATGATGGTGAGGATGACTGTGAGGGTGAGGATGACGGTGAGGATGAGGATGAAGATGAGTGTGAGGATGAGGATGACGGTGAGGATGAGGGTGAGGATGGAGGATGAGGATGGGAGTGAGGATGAGAATGAGGATGAGTGTGAGGATGACGGTGAGGATGAGGGTGAGGATGAGGGTGAGGATGAGGATGGAGGATGAGGATGAGTGTGAGGATGAGAATGAGGATGAGGGTGAGGATGAGGATGAGGATGATGGTGAGGATGACAATGAGGATGAGGATGGAGGATGGGGGTGAGGATGAGGATGACGATGGAGGGTGAGGATGGAGTATGAGGATGAGGGTAAGGATGAGGATGGAGGGTGAGGATGAAGGATGAGGATGAGGGTAAGGATGAGGATGGAGGGTGAGGATGAAGGATGAGGATGACGGTGAGGATGAGGATGAGGATGGAGGATGAGGATGGAAGATGAAGATGATTGTGAGGATGAGGATGAAGACGAGGGTGAGGATGAGGGTGAGGATGAGGATGGAGGATGGGGGTGAGGATGAGGATGATAATGACGGTGAGGATGAGGATGGGGGTGAGGACGAGGATGGCGTTAACCCTCGCTGTCCCTCTGTCCCACAGGCATAGTGGAGGAGTACCGGCCGCCCTTCTTCGACGCCGTGCCCAGCGACCCCAGCTTCGAGGACATGAAGAAGGTGGTGTGTGTGGACCAGCAGACCCCCGTGATCCCCAACCGCCTCTTCTCCGACTCGGTGAGCCCCACCCATTGCTACCTGGGAAAAAAAATATGTATTTTATTATTCTATATCCATAAATATTCAATGTAATATTATTTGTGTTATGTTAGAAATTTTTGCTGTGTTAATTTTCTTAAGTAGTGTGTTAAATATAGTTTTAGGTTATAAGATGTTAAAATAGAAAGTGAAAAATGCCAAGCGCTTGTTTTTAAAAATTTTAAAGTTTGGTAGTAATAAAATGGGCCAAAAAATCCGAATTGTCCAAATTATTGTTACTTCTATTACTATTTTTATAGTAATATTTTATTACTATATTAATAGTATATGTTTATTACTATATTAATTATTACTATTAGTATAAATTATATATATTAATTATATATAATTTATACCAATAGTATAAATAGTATAAATTATAAATAATATATTAATTATATATTATATATTAATTAATTAATATATAATTATGTGTTATATATTAATTATTACTGTTACTATTAGTATATATAAATAGTATCTTTTTATTACTATATTAAATATTACTATTTATTAGTAATATTTTATTATTATATAAATAGTAATAGAATTAGAGTAATAATAATTTGGACAATTTGGATTGAGGACAATATGAGACAATAAAAACAAAGAGTTATGGACATCTGGGCACCTTTTCTGGGCAAAATAAACCCGAAAAAGGACTAAGGTTAACAGAGGATTAACCCTTAAAACAACAGCCTGTTGCATATTCATACACCTCATGCATGATGCATAAATTCCATTCAAACACAGGATTCTGTCTGGGCAGTGTCAGCTTCTTCCTCTGAATCCTAGTGGCATCGTCCTGCCCAAACAAGGCAAGAAGAAGTTCATTTCTCCTGATAATGGAGCAATAAATTCTCTTTCTCTGTAAGATTTCGGTGTCCTGTGGCCGCTGTCTCACTGCGAGTCCTTCCTTTAGAAAAAGAAATATCCTACACAGCATCGTTTCTATTTTACAATTATCTTATAGCCTAAAACTATATTTAACACACTACTTAAGAGAATTAATACAGCATCGCTTTCTAACACAACACATATCATATTCAATTTAATATTTACAAAAAGCCAATCATAAAATACACATTTTTTCACAAAACTATGCTATGTAAGATACGTTTTTTAAAGAAAGGACTCGCACTGAGACAGCAGCCACAGGACACCTGAATATTTCAGAGAAAGAGAATTTATTGCTCCATTATCAGGAGAAACAAAACTTCTTCCCACCTTGCTCAGCTCTGAAGACACCATCAGGATTCAGAGGAAGAAGCTGACACTGCCCAGCCAGAATCCTGTGTTTGAATGGAATTTATGCATCATGCATGAGGTGTATGAATATGCAACAGGCCGTTGCTTTTAAGGGTTAATCCTCTGTTAATGTGGGTCCTTTTTCGGGCTTATGCTGCCCAGAAAAGGTACCCAGATGTCCATAACTCTTTGTTTCTGTTGTCTCATATTGTCCTAATCCAAATTGTCCAAATTACTGTTACTCTAATTATCTTACTATTTTTATAACCCTTTCATTACTATGAAACTTTTAAAATTTTAAAAACAAGTGATTGGCGTTTTTCACATTCCCGCCTTGCTCAGTGCTGAAGACACCATCAGGATTCAGAGGAAGAAGCTGACACTGCCCAGCCAGAATCCTGTGTTTGAATGGAATTTATGCATCATGCATGAGATGTATGAATATGCAACAGGCCGTGGCTTTTAAGGGTGAATCTTCTGTTAATGTGGGTCCTTTTTCAGGCTTATGCTGCCCAGAAAAGGTACCCAGACATCCATAACTCTTTAATATAATTAGAGTAATAATAATTTGGACAATTTGGATTAGGACAATATGAGACAATAAAACCAAAGTGTTATATTTATATATATATATAGTTATATTTATGTTTTAAAATATATATTAAAATAAAATAGTTTAAATAATATATATTTTAAAATATATATTTAAATAAAGGAAATATATTTATGTGTTTATATATACATATATATATAAAATATATAGTTAATAGATATAGTTATATATATAATATATATTACATTATATTATATATATGTAATATATATAATGTAATAAATATATATTATATATATAACTATATATATTAACTATATATATTTTATATATAGTTATATTTAAATATATTTAAATGTAACTATATATTTATATTTATATTTATATTTATATTTATATTTATATTTATATTTATATATAAACCATATATATTTAAATATATAGTTATATTTATAACTATATCTATTCACATAACTATTTTTAGAACCATTTTATTACTTTTAAATTTTAAAACCAAATGATTGGCGTTTTTCACACTGCCCATCAAACCCTCACATTTATCCCCCTTTCTGTGCCTCCCCCTCAGGTTCTGTCGGCGCTGGCGAGGATCATGAAGGAGTGCTGGTACCAGAGCCCCTCGGCTCGTCTCACCGCCCTGCGCATTAAAAAGACCTTGAAGAAGCTCAGCAATTCCGCCGAGAAGCCAAAACTGGAGCAGTGAGCGCCGGGAACCGGACACCGGAGCCGCAGACGGGCGGCACCGGGGACGGGGTGGCTCCGCTCGCAGAGGGGATTCGCTCGCAGCTCCTGCCTCTCCCGCTCCTCCTTTGAGATGGTTGAATTTGGAAACACGAAAAAAAAAAAAAAATAGGAAAAGAAAAAAAAAACACCAAAGGAGGAATCTTCCACCCGGTCTTAAAAATATCCCTGGATCCGTCATCCGACACCGGCGCGACGGGGATGGCAGCTGGTCCCTATCCCGAGGGGCACGGATGGCAGAACCACCCCCAGCCTGAGGGGCACGGATGGCAGAACCGCCCTCAGCCCTCGGAGCACCCACCCCGAGGGGCACCGATGGCAGAACCACCCTCAGCCTGAGGGGCACCGATGGCAGAACCGCCCTCAGCCTGAGGGGCACCGATGGCAGAACCACCCCCAGCCCTGGGAGAACCCATCCTGAGGGGCACCAAGGGCAGAATCACCCCAAACCCTGGGGGCACCCACCCCGAGGGGCATCGAGGGCAGAACCACCCCCAGCCTGAGGGGCACGGACGGCAGAACAACCCCCAGCTCTCAGGGCACCGATGGCAGAACCACCCCCGGCCCTGGGAGAACCCATCCCGAGGGGCACCGAGGGCAGAACCACCCCCAGCCCTGGGGGCACCCACCCTGAGGGGCACGGATGGCGGAACCACCTCCAGCCTGAGGGGCACCGATGGCAAAACCACCCCCAGCTCTGGGGGCACTGTTGGCAGAACCACCCCCAGCCTGAGGGGCACGGATGGCAAAACCACCCCCAGCTCTGGGGGCACTGTTGGCAGAACCACCCCCATCCCGCAGAGCACCCACCCTGAGGGACATCGAGGGCAGAACCACCCCCAGCCCCGGAAGAACCCACCCCGAGGGGCACCAAGGGCAGAACTACCCCCAGCCCTGGGGGCACACTCGGGGCACCGATGGCAAAACCACCCCCAGCTCTTAAGGCACGGATGGCAGAACCACCCCCACCCCGAGGGGCACCCCCAGCCTGAGGGGCACCCGAGGGGCACCAAGGGCAGAACCACCCCCAGCCCCAGGGGCACCAAGGGCAGAACCACCCCCAGCCCCAGGGGCACCAAGGGCAGAACCACCCCCAGCCCCAGGGGCACCCACCCAGCGCCGGCTCCATCCGGGCGGAGCTGCCCGGACCCGCCCGGCCGGCCCTGGCAGGAATTCCCCGGCAGAGCCGCGGTGCCCGCTAGAGGAGGGATGGGTTTCGCTGGCAAAGTCTGGCACAAGGGCAGCATCCCCCTGGATCTGCACCCTGGATTGTGGGGATCCCAAAAAATGAGGAGCTGCCGGCGTCCAGAGTGGTCTGAGCGTCAGGATGATCCTTCCAGCCCCGAGGGGACAGATCACAAAGGCATTTAGGATGATTTTTAAGGTCATCAATTCCAGCAGCCAGCACCCCCCTTGCCAAAGAAATGCCCTCTTTGCTCTTTGCCAATATTTTGGTGTTTTTCTGAGGTGTTTTGGTTCGGCCAGCTTCATCCCCCGTTGCTCCTCACCATCCCAAAATCCACCCCATGCTTGGAGATGTTTGGACATGACCAGGATGGGACGTTCAGCAGAACCAGCTTTGCCACATAACTATTTAATGATTAAGATTTAATATATTTAATAAAGTGTAAAGCTATTTTATCACCTAAGAGCTGCCCAAGCTTCCACGCTGGGCACTGGGGGCACCATGGCAGGATGGGCACTGGGCACTCCTGGCTCAATTTAGGGCTTCAGCTCCAAAGTGTTCCCAGCACATCACAGCTGCCACCTTGGTCTGTGCCCAGTTAGAGACTGGGAGGAACTGGGCAGCTGTTGCTGGGCATGGCATGAGGGTATGGAGGGGCTTGGGTGTCTTAATCTGGGCTTGGGGTGCTCAGCCTGGGGTTTGGGGTGCCCTATTCGGGGTTTGGGGTGCCCTTTTCAGGGTTTGGGGTGCCCTATTCAGGGTTTGGGGTGCCCTATTTGGGGTTTGGGGTGCCCTATTCAGGGTCTGGGGTGCCCTATTCAGGGTTTGGGGTGCTCAGCCTGGGGCTGGGGGTGCCCTACCCAGGGTTTGGGATGCCCTACCCAGGGTTTGGGGTGCTCAGCCCATGGTTTGGGGTGCCCTACTCAGGGTTTGGGGTGTCAGTCTCTGGTTTGGGGTACCCCAACCAGAGTTTGGGGTGCCCTAACCAGAGTTTGGGGTGCTCAGCCTGGAGCTTGAGGTGCTTACCCAGGGTTTGGGATGCTCAGATGATGGTTTGGGGTGCTTACCAGGGTTTGGGGTGCTCAGCCCGTGGTCTGGGGTGCCCTACCAGCGTTTGGGGTGCTCAGCCTGTGTTTTGGGGTATTTACCCAGGGTTTGGGGTGGCAGTCTGTGGTTTGGGGTGCTCAGATGGTGGTTTGGGGTGGCAGTCTGTGGTTTGGGGTGTTCTACCCAGGTTTTGGGATGTTCAGATGGTGGTTTGGGGTGCTCAGAGGGTGGTTTAGGGTGTTCTATCAGGGTTTGGGGTGCTCAGAGGGTGGTTTGGGGTGCCCTACCAGGGTTTGGGGTGCTCAGAGGATGGTTTGGGGTGCCCTACCAGGGTTTGGGGTGCTCAGAGGGTGGTTTGGGGTGTTCTACCAGGGTTTGGGGTGCTCAGAGGGTGGTTTGGGGTGTTCTACCAGGGTTTGGGGTGCTCAGAGGGTGGTTTAGGGTGTTCTATCAGGGTTTGGGGTGCTCAGAGAGTGGTTTGGGGTGCCCTACCAGGGTTTGGGGTGCTCAGAGGGTGGTTTGGGGTGTTCTACCAGGGTTTGGGGTGCCCTACCAGGGTTTGGAATGCTCAGATAGTGCTCTGGGGTGCCCTAACCAGAGTTTGGGATGCTGAGCCTGTGGTTTGGGGTGCTCTGCCCAGGTTTGGGGTGCCCTGCCCAGGTTTGGGGTGCCCAGCCCAGGGTGGCTCAGTGCCTGCCTGCCCCAACACGGCACACACGCACACTCACACATCAAGCACATACAAATCATGCTTGCACACACACCCTGCACACCTGCACATGCATCCTGCACATACATTCTGCACACCTGCACATACACTTGCAGATAGAGCCCCTGCACACACGCACATCATGCACACCTGCATGCACACCTGCACACACATCACACACACCTGCACACACACACCCTGCACACACATCACACACATCTGCACACACACCCTGCACACCTGCACACACAGATCATGCTTGCACACACAACCTGCATTCCTGCACACACATCACACACATCTGCACACATACATTACACACACCTGCACATACACACCCTGCACACCTGCACACACAGATCATGCTTGCACACACAACCTGCATTCCTGCACACACATCACACAACATCTGCACACATACATTACACACACCTGCACATACACACCCTGCACACCTGCACACACAGATCATGCTTGCACACACAACCTGCATTCCTGCACACACACCTGCACACACACATATCCTGCACACCTACACACACACTGTGCACACACATCATGTTTGAACAAACACATCACACATTTGCACACACATCAGACATGGCTGCACACATGAACAACGCCTGAACACACACATTACACACTGTGCACATACATCAGACACAAACAACACGGGAATACACCAATCACACATGTGCACACACACATCAGACATGGATGCACACATGAACAACACCTGAACACACACATTACACACTGTGCACACACATCAGACATGGATGCACACATGAACAACGCCTGAACACACACATCACACACTGTGCACACACATCAGACATGGCTGAACAATGCCTGAACACACACATCACACAGTACACACACACATCATGTTTGAATCACACACTGTGCAGACACACCAGACACAAACAATGCCTGAGCACCTGCACATCACACATGTGCACACACATCATGTTTGAACATACAAATCACACGTGTGCACACACAAGCGATACAACACCTGAACACATACATCATACACTATGCACACACGTCATGTTTGAATACACACTCTGCACACAAATCATGTTTGGACACACCAATCACACATGTGCACACACACCATACACAAAAATCACACTCACATATCACACGCATATCTCACACACTTATCACACATGTATCTCACCCATATCACACCCATATATCACACTTATCACACACTTCTCTAATGCATATCTTACACACTTATCACACCCATATCTCACACTTATTTCACACATACCTCACACATCACACACATATATCTCACACACTTATCACACCCATCTCTCCCATATCACACAATTATCTCACACATATTTACACACTTATCACACCCATATCATACTCATATCACACATATCTTACACTTATCCCATACGTATCTCACACATATTTACACACTTATCACACCCATCTCTCCCATATCACACAATTATCTCACACACATTTACACACTTATCACACCCATCTCTGCCATATCACACAATTATCTCACACATATTTACACACTTATCACACTCATCTCTGCCATATCACACACTCATCTCACGCATGCCTTACACACTTATCACACCCATATCATACACATCTCACTCTTATCTCCCCCTTATCTCCCCTCCCCAGCCTGGGGTCCCCTCCCGCTGTCCCCCCCCTCCCCTCCCGAGTGCGCACGCGCGGGTTCGCCCCGCCCCCTCCCCTTTAGCCCCGCCCCCGGCCCCGCCCCCGCTCCCCCTCCCTCCGGCGCTGCGGCCGCTCCGCTCCGAGGCCGCGGCGCGTCCCCGCCATGGCCGCCCGGGCCCCCCGCTTCCCTCCGGCCCCTCCCGCCGCCCGCCGCTCCCCGCCGATCCCCGCCGCCCTCCTGCCCGTCCTGCTCCTGCTCGTGGCCGGCCCGCTCGGCGGGGCCCGCGGTGAGTGAGCGGCCGCGCCGGACCCGGCCCGCACCGGGCACAACATGGCGGCGCCCCCGCCCCCGCCGTGAGGGGAACGGGGAGGACCGGGGAGGGGTCGTGAGGGGGAGCGAGGAACGATGGAGGGAGGCGATGTGGGGAGCTGAGGGCAGCGGGGAGGAAGGGCCGGGGCCTGCCCGGGCCTGGGGGCGGCTGTGGGGCGGGCGGGTGTGGGGCGGCTGTGGGGTGAGGCTCTGGGGAGGTTTTAGGGTGAGGGAAAGGGGGTGAGAGATGGCTGGGGGTGTGAGGAGGCCCTGAGGAGTTTGGGGGCGGGGAGACTCAGGGGTGGGTGTTCCAGGGTGGTGGATCATGGGGTGGGGGAGGCGAGAGGCTTGGAGGTGCCTGGAGGTGCCCCCAAGGCTGCGAGGAGGCTCCTGAGGGGTTTGGGGCGTGGATAGGTGTGGGTGTTTCAGGGTGAAAAGAAAGATTTGGGGGTGGGATCTATGGGGGTTAGGGGGTCTGGAAGAAACGGGGATTCTTTAGGCATCAAGGACGTGTGTTGGATGTTTGGGGCGCTCAGGGGCTCGCAGGTGGGGCATGGATAGGTGTGGGTGTTTCAGGGTGAAGGGAAGGATTTGGGGTGGGATCTATGGGGTTAGGGGTTCTGGAAGCAGGAGGGACTCCGAAGGCATCAAGGATGTGTGCTGGATGTTTGGGGGGTGTGGATAGGGGTGGGTGTTTCAGGGTTAAGGGAAGGATTTGGGGTGAGATCTATGGGGTTAGGGGTTCTGGAAGCAGAGGGGACTCTGAAGGCATCAAGGATGTGTGTTGGGTGTTTGGGGGGCATGGATAGGTGTGGGTGTTTCAGGGTGAAAACAAGGATTTGGGGGTGAAATCCATGGGGTTAGGGGTTCTTAAATGAGGGGGGGACTCTGAAGGCATCAGGAATATGTGTTGGGTGTTTGGAAGGTGTGGATAGGGGTGGGTGTTTCAGGGTGAAGGATTTGGGGTGGGATCTATGGGGTTAAGGGTTCTGGAAGCAGGAGTGACACTGAAGGCATCAGGGATGTGTGCTGGATGTTTGGGGGGTGTGGATAGGGGTGGGTGTTTCAGGGTGAAGGATTTGAGGTGGGATCTATGGGGTTAAGGGTTCTGGAAGCAGAGGGGACTCTTGACAGCATCAAGGACGTGTGTTGAGTGTTTGGGGGCTCACAGGGGGTGTGGATAGGTGTGGGTGTTTCAGGGTGAAGGATTTGGGGTGAGATCTATGGGGTTAAGGGTTCTGGAAGCAGGAGGGACTCTGAAGGCATCAGGGATGTGTGTTGGGTGTTTGGGGGGCATCGATAGGTGTGGGTGTTTCAGGGTGAAGGATTTGGGGTGGGATCCATGGTATTAGGGGTTCTGGAAGCAGGAGGGACTCTTGACAGCATCAAGGACGTGTGTTGGGTGTTTGGGGGCTCACAGGGGGTGTGGATAGGGGTGGGTGTTTCAGGGTGAAGGATTTGGGGTGAGATCTATGGGGTTAAGGGTTCTGGAAGCAGAGGGGACTCTTGACAGCATCAAGGACGTGTGTTGGGTGTTTGGGGGCTCACAGGGGTGTGTGGTTTGTGTGAACCAGAGCTGGTTTGGGGTTTTGTGGGGTGGGGATGTGTCAGGGAGAGGCAGCAGCAGTTGGGGCTGGAGGTGGCTCCCAGTGCTGGGGGTCCTGCAGTGCCAGGGATGCTCTGAAGAGGCCTGGGCTCCCCTTGGGAGGAGATTTAGGAGCTTTCAGCCTCAGGTTTTGGGAGCTAACGATGGAAATTGGGATTTATGGGTTTCACAGGGGATAGGCTTGGGGGTCTCAGAGGTGTTTTCTGGGCTTGTCACAGAGATGTGGATCAGCCCAAGGTGGGAAGTGCCACCGTGTTGTCGTGGAATTTCTGGAGTTTGTGGCCTCTTCCCCACTGTCCTGTGGCCCTTGCTGGGGTGAACTTGGCAGCCCCCCGTGCCCCAGAGGTGTGTCTGTACCATCCAGCCCTCTGCAATCTGCACTTTGGGCTTTTAAGGAAACCTTTCCATACCCTGAGCTTCTGGAGCAGCTGTAAATATTTGTTTGGAAGGAGGTGAGGGAAGAAGAACTCCTTGTGTCAGTTGTTTGTTCCATGTTGATCCTTTTCCTTTCCCTGATCCTGCTGCTCATGGGGGAAGAGTGAGAGGTCTCAGCTCTGGGCTTGGGAGGAGCAGGAGGCTCCTTTGGGCTTTTAAGGAAACCTTTCCATACCCTGAGCTTCTGGAGCAGCTGTAAATATTTGTTTGGAAGGAGGTGAGGGAAGAGCTCTTTGTGTCAGTTGTTTGTTCCATGTTGATCCTTTTCCTTTCCCTGGTCCTGCTGCTCATGGGGGAAGAGTGAGAGGTCTCAGCTCTGGGCTTGGGAGGAGCAGGAGGCTCCTTTGGGCTTTTAAGGAAACCTTTCCATACCCTGAGCTTCTGGAGCAGCTGTAAATATTTGTTTGGAAGGAGGTGAGGGAAGAGCTCTTTGTGTCAGTTGTTTGTTCCATGTTGATCCTTTTCCTTTCCCTGGTTCTGCTGTTCGTGGGGGTAGAGTGAGAGGTCTCAGCTCTGGGGTTGGGAGGAGCAGGAGGCTCCTTTGGGCTTTTAAGGAAACCTTTCCATACCCTCTTTGGGCTTTTAAGGAAACCTTTCCATACCCTGAGCTTCTGGAGCAGCTGTAAATATTTGTTTGGAAGGAGGTAAGGGAGGAAGAACTCTTTGTGTTTCGCTTGTTTGTTCCGTGTTGATCCTTTTCCTTTCCCTGGTTCTGCTGCTCATGGGGGAAGAGTGAGAGGTCTCAGCTCTGGGCTTGGGAGGAGCAGGAGGATTCTGCTGCAGGTTTGGGACAAACAGAGGATCTCAGCTCCAGTTTTAGGAAGGAAATTGATTTGGGATGAACTGGAAGAAAGATTTTCCCAGAGGAAAACCTTGACTGAACATCTTTGGGGACAGAGGATGGGCTGGTGGCCACTCTGGTGTTCAGGGCTTCCAGAGCAGTCCAGCTCTGTGGCCATGGAGGTGATCACTGTTGTGTAACTCAGGGACCTGTTCTGACAGGTTCCACTGTTGGAATATTTTTCTCCTCCCCAACCTCTCACCGTTTGTGCTCTGCATTCCCACCTGACGGTCGGAGGGTAATAACTCTGTGTGTGTGTGTGTGTGCGGATCTGGGCTTGTTAGAGCACAGAAAATGGCTTCAAACCTCACCTGGGCAGCAGGTGAGGCTTTACCTGGGAGTTCTGGGAATTTGGGGGTAGAAATGAGCTTTTGGGAGGAGAGCAGCTGTGTTTTGGTGGAACCCCAGCCTTACAAGGGTGTTTCAGCTCCTCTGTGCTAAGTGGCAGAGCAGGATCAGATCAGACTCGTGGCACGGCTGTTCTCAGGCTTTCACTTAGCTAAAAACCGGTGTTTATTAAAAAAAAAAAATCCTAATTAATAAACAGGAAAAGCCCAATTGACTGTACAAATCCCCTGGAAACTTGGCGACTCCCGGTGCCTTTGATTTTGGCCTCTACGAGTGCTGATTGTTTCCGCTTTTATTCAGTGCAAGGTGTGAGCTCAGCCTGGGCTGGAGGGAGCTGCACTCATGGAATGAGGTGCAGGGATCACCCTGGGAATTGTTCTCTGCTCCAGCAGCCACCGTGCACGTTTGGAATGCAGGGGCTGCCCTCGCTATTGTGCTTCATACCAGAGATTTAACAGCTACTTATTTCGGGAAAGGCTGGGGAAAAAAAAATCTGAATTTCTGCAGGGCTAGAGAGCCAGGAATCTCTGTTCCTGTGCACACAACAGTCCTCTGGCGCCTTCTCAAAAAAAAACCAAAAAAAAAAGAAAATAATCTTAAAAAAAGAAAGGAAAATAATCTTAAAAAAAAGGGGAAATAATCTTAAAAAAAAGGGAAATAATCTTAAAAAAAGAAAGGAAAATAATCAAGGAAAATAATCTTTAAAAAATAAGGAAAATATTCAAGGAAAATCATCCTTAAAAAAAGAAAGGAAAATAATCAAGGAAAATCATCTTAAAAAAAAGAGAAATAATCAAGGAAAATAATCTTAAAAAAAGAAAGGAAAATAATCAAGGAAAATAATATTTAATAAACAAGGAAAATAATCAATCTTTAAAAAAAAGAAAGGAAAATAATCAAGGAAAATAATCTTAAAAAGAAAAAAGGAAAATAATCTTAAAAAAAGAAAGGAAAATAATCAAGGAAAATAATCTTAAAAAGAAAAAAGGAAAATAATCTTTAAAAAAAGAAAGGAAAATAATCAAGGAAAATAATCTTTAAAAAAAAGGGAAATTATCAAGGAAAATAATCTTTAAAAAAAGAGAAAATCTTTAAAAAACAAGGAAAATAATCAATCTTTAAAAAAAAAAGGAAAATAATCAAGGCTCCTTTGCAAAGGGGTGTTGCAGGTTGGCTTTGCTTGAAATAAATCAAAAACCCACCCTGGGGGAATAATTTTGGGGCAGCAGATTTTATTATTAACACCACCTGCTTCAAATATTTACCCAGTTAAATCAGGCAAACTCTGCTTGAGATCCCGAACTTCTATCCTACAACTTTCCAAGAAAGCCTTTCCCTAACTGGAAATTACAAACAGTGTCCAACAAACATTCTTGAACTCGTCCAGCTCCTTGGCCAGACAGCTTGGGTTGGTTTTTGCTTTTTTAATTTGTTGATTTTTTGGGGTTTTTTTTGTGCTTTTCCCTGCCAGCAGTGGATGCTCCGGAAGCGGCTGTTGCGAAAGGAGCCCGGTCCAACGTCAGCTCTGTCAGCAGCAAGCAAAGTTCACTGGGTGGTGACAGGGGGAATGTGTCCTGCCCTGAGCACAGCAGGCAGCAATTGCTTCTCTGGTTTATAGAGATGAAATTCTGCCTGGGAACTCCTTATTTAAGCTCCTGGTTCTCAGCTACCCTGTGCTTCTCACTGTTTATTTCTTTTTTTTTTTTTTTTTTTCAGTAGAAAAACAGAGCTTTTCCTGTATTTTAAATCTTGATAAAGTCTTGCTGCTTTTTGTGGCCTTCTTGGGAGCGTGGATTGCTGGGTGTGGGGATGTTGACCACATATTAAACAATTTCCACTCTGGAAAAGCCTGAGAAAAGCCAGGCTGGGTCTGAAGTGTTGTTGATAAACGTGGGCATCAGGTGTGCAGGGTGTGTGTGGTCTCTTGGCTCTAAACTGCTTTCCTGACCAGTTAAAACACAAAATAGCTGTGAGCCCAGAGAGGAAATGGGGAGCTCTGCGTCCCTGTGCTGGGTGCAAGAGCAACAGCAGAAACATCAAGGCTTCTTCTAATTAACCTCTTAATGATGAGGCTCCTGTCAGTTCCTAAGAGTTGTTGATAAACGTGGGCATCAGGTGTGCAGGGTGTTCTTCCCCCCAGCACCAGTGTGTGTGTGGTCTCTTGGCTCTAAACTGCTTTCCTGACCAGTTAAAACACAAAATAGCTGTGAGCCCAGAGAGGGAATGGGGAGCTGTGTGTCCCCAGAGCAACAGCAGAAACATCAAGGCTTCTTCTAATTAACCTCTTAATGATGAGGCTCCTGTCAATTCCTTATTTACAATTCATTCAGAAGCTCTTTTGTGCTCCTGGAGTAGATGCAGGGAAAGTTCTGCACTTTAAAGCCACATTCTTCCTGCCTCTTTTATTATTTTTTTTTTAATTCTTTTTTCCATTTCGTGGGTTTTTCTTGTCAGCCCTGCTGCCTTCACGTCAGGTCCAGCCTGTGCCAGGAGACTCCAGCCAGCTCAAAGAACTTGAGACTCTTCCTTCCAACTTGAAATATCCCAGGATAATGCTTAGTTTCTGGATGACTTGCTTTAAAGTGCTTTGTTTTTTTCATAGTGCTTTGCAGCTGATTTTAACTCTGTTTTGTGTAGCAGCAGTGGGTCAGTAAATAAGCAGCAAAGAGAAAAGTTTTGGTTCCAAACAGGAGGAGAAATTGGAAGGGAAATGAGGAGTGGGGAAGGTGCTTGAGGTGGTGGTGCTGTACCTATGGAAGGGCTCCTTTCTTCAGCTCCTCAGTGAGGAATGGGCAGGGACAGCATCCAGAGCTGGCCTAACACTGGAGTTTGGAGGCAGTGAGTGGAGCTAAGCTGGCTCTGGGGTTTGGAGGGGACACCTGGGGAGCCACTTTGGACTTGAGTTTATCCCAGCAAGGGGTGGAGGATCCCCACTGGGGACACCAAGCAGGTGAATATGAGTATGAAGGGCCAGCAAGGTGATCAGAGGGCTGGAGCACCTCTCCTGTGAGGAAAGGATGGGACAACTGGCATCGTCCAGCATGGAGAACAGAAGCTTTGGGCTGACCTGATTGTGGCCTTTGCAGCATTTGAAGGGAGTCTGCAAGAAAAAAAAAAGGGGGGAGAATCTTTCCAAGGAGCTCCAGGACAAGAGGGAATGGTTTCCCAGTGCCAGAGGGCAGGGCCAGGTGAGATTTTGGCAAGAAATTCCTCCCTGGGAGGGTGCTGAGGCCCTGGCACAGAGAAGCTGGGGCTGCCCCTTCTGTGGAAGTGTCCAAGGCCAGGTTGGAGGGGGCTTGGAGCCACCTGAGAGAGTGGAAGATGTCCCTGCTCATGGCAGTGGGGTGGAACAAAAAGAGCTTTAAGGTCCCTTCCAACCCAAGCCCTTCCAGGATTCCATGATAATATAATGGAATAATAATATTCCATGATAATATAACAGAATAATAACATTCCATGAGAATATAACAGAATAATAACATTCCATGAGAATATAATGGAATAATAATATTTCATGAGAATATAACAGAATAATAACATTCCATGAGAATATAATGGAATAATAACATTCCATGATAATATAAGGGAATAATAACATTCCATGAGAATATAATGGAATAATAATATTCCATGAGAATATAACAGAATAATAACATTCCATGAGAATATAACAGAATAATAACATTCCATGAGAATATAATGGAATAATAACATTCCATGAGAATATAATGGAATAATAATATTCCATGATAATATAACAGAATAATAACATTCCATGAGAATATAACGGAATAATAACATTCCATGAGAATATAATGGAATAATAATATTCCATGAGAATATAATGGAATAATAACATTCCATGAGAATATAATGGAATAATAATATTCCATGATAATATAACAGAATAATAATATTCCATGAGAATATAATGGAATAATAACATTCCATGAGAATATAATGGAATAATAATATTCCATGAGAATATAACAGAATAATAATATTCCATGAGAATATAATGGAAAGCAAATCTTGATTCTTTCAGTCCTTCATCAGGTGGCTCGGTGTCCCCTCATCTTTGCCCCTGGGAAGGGAGCTGGCTGTTTCCTTGGAGCTCTGCTCCTTTATCCAGCTGGACAAGGAGCACACAGGGACTGCTGGGCACACCTGGGCTCCCTCAGCATGAATTCCTGACCCTGTGGGATCCAGGTTGCTCTTTTTTATTTTGGCACAGCACAGAGCCAGACACTGACAGGTATTTCTTTCTTCCAAGCATGTTTACACACGTCCCTCCTCATTAAAGCATCCAAAGAAGCTGCAGAGCTCCAAAACCAATTGTTGCCCATTTCTGTTGCTGAAATTATTCTGCTGCAGCATGAAACTGGTGCTCCCAGAGTGGGGCTCATTAAGTTTGGTGCTGCACAAAGAGAAAATCAACTGCAGCTCCTGTTCCCTCAAAGTCAGGGGAATCGTTCTTTCAGCCTCAATTCAAATTGTTGAAAAAGAACAGCAGCTACAATCCCTGCAAAAAAAAAAAAAAAAAAAAAAAAACAAAAAAAAATCTGTTTGTCTGGTAAATACGTGGGTGGTTATTGGCAATTTTATCAATGATCATCTTCAGGTTAATTATCCTCATCCATATTGATCAGGGAGAGTTCAGCCCTGAGAAAATGGCATCTTCCTTAGGCACAGCTTTGGGAGATGCTGGAAAATGTATCCCTAAAGGTGGTTAACACCATTGCAGGGGATTCTGCTGTGAAACTTTCCCCTGTCTAGCTGCAGAGACATCTTGACACATGCAACTCTGTGTGAGAATAAATCCGTGCAAAATGAGCTGGGAGAGTTGCTGGGAAAGGAGGAAAAATGTTCTTTGCCTGTCAGAGCTCAGTGTTTGAGTCTCCCTGGAGCACAGAGCTCGAATCTACAGCCCCCCACCTGTTTGTCTGGATCCATTTTGGGAATACAGGTTCTTTTCATGGGGGGGGTTTGGAGGGAGAGAGCCAGCACTTGGTTTTTTCCTTTTTTCTGTGGTTGATGCAGGGGGATTTGGACACCTCTGTGCTCCAGGACCCTTTCAGAGCTGGGGCTGTAACCTGGGAGCCTCATGGGGAGCAGAAGGAATCAAACCCTGGGCTGGGCTGGTCAAGGATTGAGGAGAGGTCACTCAACACTGCCAATAAATAAATAATTTTGTTGTTGTCAGTGCTGAGTGACCTCTCAGGTTTTGATGAACAGCAGTGAGGCCCAGCCTTGGATATCAAATCCCAGCAAGGTTTGCTCCAACCTGCTCCATCCCTCCAGTGAGAACAAAGCTTTTCAAGTTTGTTTGGATCCATTTTGGGAATACAGGTTCTTTTCATGGGGTTAGGGTTAGGGTTAGGGTTAGGAGGGAGAGAGCCAGCACTTGGTTTTTTTCCTCTTTGCTGTGATTAATGCAGAGGGATATGGACACCTCTGTGCCCCAGGATCCTTTCAGAGCTGTAACCCAGGAACCTCGTGGGGAGCAGAAGGAATCAAACCCTGGGCTGGGATAGTCAGGGATTGAGGAGAGATCACTCAGCATTGCCAATAAATAATATTTTTTTGTTATTGTCAGTGCTGAGTGGTCTCTCAGGTTTTGGTGAACAGCAGTGAGGCCCAGCCTCGCATCGACTCCCAGCAAGGTTTGCTCCATCCCCCCAGTGAGATCAAAGCTTTTCAAGCTTGTTTGGATCCATTTTGGGAATACAGGTTGTTTTCATGGGGTTAGGGTTAGGAGGGAGAGAGCCAGCCCTTGGTTTTTTCCTTTTTTCTGTGGTTGATGCAGGGGGATTTGGACACCTCTGTGCCCCAGGACCCTTTCAGATCTGGGGCTGTAACCTGGGAGCCTCATGGGGAGCAGAAGGAATCAAACCCTGGGCTGGGCTGGTCAAGGATTGAGGAGAGGTCACTCAACACTGCCAATAAATAAATAATTTTGTTGTTGCCAGTACTGAGTGGTCTCTCAGGTTTGGTGAACAGCAGTGAGGCCCAGCCTTGGATATCAAATCCCAGCAGGGTTCGTTCCATCCCTCCAGTGAGAACAAAGCTTTTCATGTTTGTTTGGATCCATTTTGGGAATACAGGTTCTTTTCATGGGGTTAGGGTTAGGGTTAGGAGGGAGAGAGCCATCCCAGTGGTTTTTTTGCCTTTTCTGGTTGATGCAGGGGGATATGGACACCTCTGTGCCCCAGGATCCTTTCAGAGCTGGGGCTGTAACCTGGGAGCCTCATGGGGAGCAGAAGGAATCAAACCCTGGGCTGGGATAGTCAGGGATTGAGGAGAGGTCACTCAATACTGCCAATAAATAAATTTTTTTGTTGTTATTGTCAGTACTGAGTGACCTCTCAGGTTTTGATGAACAGCAGTGAGGCCCAGCCTCAGATTGAATCCCAGCAAGGTTTGCTCCAACCTGCTCCATCCCTCCAGTGAGAACAAAGCTTTTCAAGCCTGTTTGGATCCATTTTGGGAATACAGGTTGTTTTCATGGGGTTAGGGTTAGGGTTAGGAGGGAGAGAGCCAGCCCAGTGGTTTTTTTCCCTTTTCTGGTTGATGCAGGGGGATATGGACACCTCTGTGCCCCAGGACCCTTTCAGAGCTGGGGCTGTAACCCAGGAACCTCGTGGGGAGCAGAAGGAGTCAAACCCTGGGCTGGGATAGTCAGGGATTGAGGAGAGGTCACTCAGCATTGCCCATAAATAATATTTTTTTGTTATTGTCAGTGCTGAGTGGTCTCTCAGGTTTTGGTGAACAGCAGTGAGGCCCAGCCTCGCATCGACTCCCAGCAAGGTTTGCTCCATCCCCCCAGTGAGGAGATCAAAGCTTTTCCTGCACAGGATCTGCAGCTGAACCTTGGGCTTGTTCAGGCCGTGTCTCTGAAGGGCTGGGCTGGGCTCTGGGTGCCGGGCTTTGGAGCAGGCTCAGCTCCAGCTCCTTGCACGCAGCCGCATCCCTGCGAGCGCGGGGGGAATGCAGCGCCCTGCCTCTGGGAACTGCTCCTTGTTTCCCTTCACCCCATCCATTTCCTTCAGCCCAGGCAGGTTTTTTATTAAGTAGATTATATGTTTGGCTCAATAGGAGCTTTTCTTCCCCAAGGAAAAAAAAGAATTCTGTTGGCATGAAAAGTCCTTTTATCCACTCCTGTCTCCTGCTTCGCCCTGGCTGCTCTCAGAGCACCTTGGAGATACCAGTGGGGGGCTCTGCTTCCCTGCCCACCTTCTGTCCCCCACCCAAGGGCAAACAACAGTTTGCTTTTTCCTGGCTTCTGAGAAGTTTCTGATAGAAGAATTTGCCTTTCTGTTTAAGCAAACTGGAGTTCCTGGACCCACATGAGTTGCTCTGGAATTCTCCTCTTTGCCAGGAGCTTCCCAGTGAGCCCTGGTGCAGACAGGCCTTTCCTCCCTGGCACACACAGAAAATTGCAGAGTTCCTGCCTGCAGCTTGAAGGTTCTGGCCAACAATACCTGGAAAACCCCTCAAGGGTCTCTGCTGAGAGGTGGAGAGAAGGACAGTGTGTGCTGAAGGCTCCATTCTCTTTGTTCTAGCTGCTCTCTAACCGTGGGGATTTTTGAGGTGCAAACATAAGAATTCAAGTTAAAAAAGAGCATTTGTCTCAGAGGGGGGTGAAGCTGTCTCAGGGTGAGGAGAAGCCGTGGGGCATCCCCCTCCTTTAGCAGGAAATTTTGGCTTTCTGCACACAGCAGATAAGGATCTCACTCTGTCTCCAAGCTGGGGCTCTGGTATCATACCTTGCAGGTAAACTGATTTTTTTGTTGTTGTTGTTTTTTAATCCTACAAATGAGACTGAGCAGACATGACCTGCTTCTCTGCTTTCCCTCTCAGTTTCAGGCCAGATAATTCACTCAGAATTTTACAAAACCAGTTTTAGTAGTGCATTGAAGTGTTTTGTTTGCTTTGTAGCTTCTGGAAGCAAAACTGCCATAGCCTAAATCTTGGAATTGAGACCTCAAAAATGAGTCTAACAGGAACAAAGTTCAGTTTTGTTGTATCTAAATCAAACTGAAAAGAACCTACACAGTGAAATGTGTGTGGGTTAAATGTTTTTAATTTGTACCTCGAGCTTTTGATAAGTAATAAGGGAGATGCTTTAAAAGACCATTTCCTTTTAAGTAGACATGAAGGCAGGAATGTGCCCTGGGTGCTCTTTGCCATCTCAGATTTTCATAAAATCTCCTTTATCACCAACCTTTGTTCCCCCAAGTGTGTGTATTTTTCAGAATTGTCTTTTCTGCATTCTGTTGACCATGGGAAAACACTGATCTTGGACCTGTTTGAAGTGCATGTTAGTGGAGGGGTTTTTTCCTTTCATTTCAACATTTCCTCTCAAAATCTTCAGAATCTCTGGATATTCCCCACCCTTCTCAACACAGATCAGCCTGCCCTGTCCCTTTTCTGTCCTGTGTCCCTTTTCTGTGACCTGTGCTGAGCACCTGGTAGGAAGCTCCATTTGCTCATGATTCTTTTCAAAGGTCTCTCACTCCACAGCTCTTCAGCTTTTGATCACAGAGTTACAGAACCATGAAATACCCTGAACTGGAAAGGGCCCACCAGGACCATCCAGTCCAATTCCTGCTCTTGTGGAGACATCCCAAAAACCCAAATCCTGAGCTCCTGGCAGCTTCAGGAGCCTGGGCAGTGCCCAGCACCCTCTGGGGGAAGAACCTTTCCCTGTACCCATCCTAAACCTCTCCTGACACAGCTCCAGCCCTTCCCTTTGCTCTCAGCACTGGCTTTTCACTGCAGCTTTGAATCTGTTGGTTCCAAACTAACCAGCACCCACATTGAGCCTGTCTGAAACAGCTCACAGCAGCAGCTGGAAAAGGAGGAGCAGAGTCCAGAGAGAATTAAGTGAATAGTAATGCAATTAGGCTGATTGATTTACCCAGCTCTCTGGGATAAGGGCTAATGGGTGTCTTCCTCCTAAAGGAACCCTGAGTAAATCAGGACCAGCTTGTTTTTCATTAAGCTTAGGGTAACATGGCCCCACACACAAGCGTTGAGGGTGATTTTGTGTGTGACTTCACACTGAGAGGATTTAGATCAGCTTGGGCAGAGTTAACTGTGGCACTTGTATCTTTTCAAACCCTTCTTCACACCCTCCCTACCTG